>NW_019159768.1:0-1242 GCF_002288905.1 Enhydra lutris kenyoni | reverse complement strand
TATATATATATATTCTTTTTTATATTTTTTCTTTATTTGTTTTTTTTAAATTTTTTTTTCTGAACTTCTTTTTACCCCTTTCTCCCCACCACAATTTGGGGTCTCTTCTGATTTGGTTAAAGCACATTTTCCTGGGGTCTTTGCCACCCTTTTAGTATTTTACTTGCTCCTTCATATATTCTTATCTGGACAAAATGACAAGGCAGAAAAACTCACCACAAGAGAAAGAACAAGAAGCAGTACCAAAGGCTAGGGACCTAATCAATACAGACATGGGTAATATGTCAGATCTAAAGTTCAGAATGACGATTCTCAAGGTTCTAGCTGGACTCGAAAAAGGCATGGAAGATACTAGAGAAACCCTGTCGGGAGAAATAAAAGCCCTTTCTGGAGAAATAAAAGAACTAAAATCTAACCAAGTTGAAATAAAAAAAAAACTATTAATGAGGTGCAATAAAAAATGGAGGCTCTTAATGCTAGGATAAATGAGGCAGAAGAAAGAATTAGTGATATAGAAGACCAAATGACAGAGAATAAAGAAGCTGAGCAAAGGAGAGACAAACAAATAGTGGACCACAAGGGGAGAATTTGAGAGATAAGTGATACCATAAGATGAAACAACATTAGAATAATTGGGATTCCAGAAGAAGAGAGAGAGAGGGAAGCAGAAGGTATATTGGAGAGAATTATTGTAGAGAATTTCCCTAATATGGCAAAGGGAACAAGCATCAAAATCCAGGAGGTGCAGAGAACCCCCCTCAAAATCAATAAGAATGGGTCCACACCCCGTCATCTAATAGTAAAATTTACAAGTCTTAGTGACAAAGAGAAAATACTGAAAGCAGCCAGGGACAAGAAGTCTATAACATAGAATGGTAAAAATATTAGACTGGCAGCGGACTTATCCATAGAGACCTGGCAGGCCAGAAAGAACTGGCATGATATATTCAGAGCACTAAACGAGAAAAACATGCAGCCAAGAATACTATATCCAGCTAGGCTATCATTTGAAAATAGAAGGAGAGATAAAAAGTTTCCAGGACAAACAAAAACTGAAAGAATTTGCAAACACCAAACCAGCTCTACAGGAAATATTGACAGGGGTCTTCTAAGCAAAAAGACACCCTAAAAGTAGTAGACCAGAAAGGAACAGAGACAATATACGTAACAGTCACCTTATAGGCAATACAATGGCACTAAATTCATATCTCTCAATAGTTACCCTGAATGTTAATGGGCTAA
>NW_019159767.1:0-1243 GCF_002288905.1 Enhydra lutris kenyoni | reverse complement strand
GTATATACCCTATTTAGTTAAGAGTCTCTCACGGTTTGTCTTTCTCTGTTTTTAGCCTGTTTTATTTTTCTTTCCTTTCCCCTATATTCATCAGTTTTGTATATTAAATTCCACATAGGAGTGAAATATTATGGCACTTCTCTTTCTCTAAGTGACCTTTTCACTTAGTATGATACCCTCCAATCCATCCACACTGTTCTAAGGGAAAATATTTCCATTTTTTGTTTGTTTGGTTTTAGTTTTTGTTGTTGTTGTTGTTGGCTGAGTAATATTTCATTGAGAATCTATACCAAGTCTTCTTGATTCAATCATCAGTGAATTGACATCAGGGCTCTTTCCATTGTTTGGCTTTTGTGGACATCGCTGGAGTAACATTGGGAGCATGTGCCTCTTCTAATCACTATATTTATACCCTCTGGATAAATACCTAGTATTGGACTGCTGGGTCATAGGGTAGTTCTATTTTTATCTTTCTGAGAAACCTCTGTCCTATTCCCAGAGTGGTTGCACCAGTTTACATTCCCACCAGCAGTGTAAATGGGTTCCCCTTTCTCTGCATCCTTGCTAACATAGGTTCTTTCCTGAGCTGTTCATTTGATTAATCTGATTTCTGTGAGATGGTATCTCATGATGGTTTTGATCTGTATTACTCTGAAGAAGAGTGTTGTTGAGGATTTTTCTTTATGTGTCTGTAAGCCATTTATGTGTTCTTTGCAGATTTGTCTGTTCATTTCTTCTGGCAATTTCTTGATTGGAATTTTTGGGGGGGATGGTTATTGAGTTTGATGAGTTCTTCTTAGATTTTGGAGATAAGACCTTTATTTAGGTCAGTTGCAAATGTCTTCTTCCATTCTGTATTCTGCCTTTCAGTTTTGTTGATTGTTTCTTTTGCTGTGCAAAAGCTTTTTTTTTTTTTTTCCTGACGAAGTCCCAGTGGTTCATGTTGGGTTTTGTTTCCCTGGCCTCTGGCAAGAAGTTGCATTGGCCAAGGTCAAAGGCCTGTTGCTTGTGTTTTGCTCTAGGATTTTGATGGATTCCTTCCTCACAATTAGGTCTTTCATCCATTTTGAGTATGTTTTCATGTATGGTGTGAGAAAGTGGTCCAGGCTCATGCTTCTGCCTTTGGCTGTCCAATTTTCACAACATCATTTGTTGAAGAGACTGTCTTTATTTTTTCCATTGGATATTCATTCCCTTTTGTCAAAGACTGGGAGACCATAGAGTTGAGGGTCCATTCCTGGGT
>NW_019159766.1:0-1243 GCF_002288905.1 Enhydra lutris kenyoni | reverse complement strand
GGAGCCCGATGTGGGACTCGATCCCAGGACGCTGGGATCATGACCTGAGCCGAAGGCAGCTGCTTAACCAACTGAGCCACCCAGGCGTCCCTCTTCTTCAAGATATTTAGCGTTCTTTCATTCGTAAGTATCTGTTGATGTCAGGATGTGGTGGGACCCTGCCATCCCGGAGCTTAGTGGCTGGCTGGGGAGACAGATGTTTAACCAATAACTGCAGGAATAAATATGACAAGGGACCCCAAGGTAGAGAAGATGCATAAGAGCTGGGGTTCAGAAATGGCTTCATGGAGGAGGTGCCATGGAATCTGACATCTGAAGAACGTGGAGGGGATGAGCCAGGCCAGGGTGTTGGGGTGTGGTGGACTTTGGGGCCATGGGTGGTCCACATAGAAAGAACACATGTGGACAGGCCCTGAAGTGTGCCTTATCCTAAGCGTGCTGGGAGGTTCTAGCAGTTTGCTAAGGCTATTTGAAAAGTCACTCCAAAACTTAGTACCTTCAAACAATCATGTTATTTGCTAACAGTTCTGTGGGCTCACGTGGGATGGCCCATCGGTGCTACAGAAGGTATCAGCTGAACACATTCTTGTCTGGGGCTTCAGCCAGGACTCCTGGGACAGTTAGAATGGCGGGGCAAATCACGTTCTGGTCCAGATGCCACTGTTTCTACAGTAGGTGTAAAGAATTGGTGGTTATTTAAAATCTGCCCCAGCACCTGGGGGGCTCAGTTGGTTAAGCGTCTGCCTTCGGCTCAGGTCTCTCTCTCTCTCTCTCAAATAAATAAATAAAATCTTTTAAAAAATAAAGTAAAATCTTTTTTAAAGATGTTTTATGCCTTTAATGTCATTTTTACACTTAGTACTATTTATTTCATTTTTACATAAAATCCAGTCAGCATACTTTTCATCTCTAGAAGTTGTTTGAGTCTTGTATGGCTTTTGTGCTTCCTCTAAGCCTGCTTATATTTTTCCTCTATCTTTTGACCATATCAAGTATAGTTGTAGTAACTATTTTAATGTCTTCATCTCTTCATTCTGTCTGTGTCATTTCACTGGATTGATTTGTCTCCTCGTGATGGGATGTAGTCTTTGCCTCTATGCGTGTACAGTTTTTTTTTATTAGATGCCAGATATTGTGAATTTACCTTGTTGGGTGCTAGATATTCTTCCAATAAGACATATCTATATATCTATATCTATAGATATCTCTCCCTCCCTCTATATATACATATATATATCAAACT
>NW_019159765.1:0-1243 GCF_002288905.1 Enhydra lutris kenyoni | reverse complement strand
TCCAGTACTGTTCTGAATAGCAGGGGGTGATCGTGGATATCCCTGCCGTGTTCCTGAACTTAGGGGAATGGTTCTCAGTTTTTTCCCATTGAGTAAGTTATTCACTGTGAGTTTTTCATAAATGGCTTTGATGATATTGAAGTATGTACCCTCTCTCCCTACAGTGTGAAGAGTTTTGATCAAGAAAGTATGCTATACTTTGTCAAATGCCTTTTCAGCGTACATTGGGAGTGTCTTACAGGTCTTGTTCTTTCTTTTATTAATGTATTGTATCCCATTGTCTGATTTGCGGATGTTGAACCAACCTTGCAGTGCAGGAATAAATCCCACTTGGTCGTGCTGAATAATCCTTTTAATGTACTGTTGGATCCTATTAGCTAGTATTTTGGTGAGAATTTTTGCATTCATGTTCATCAGGGATATGGTCTCTAATTCTCCTTTTTGGTGGGGTCTTTGTCTAGTTTTGGCATCAAGGTAATGCTGTCCTCATAAAATGAGTTTTCCTCCCATTTCCATTTTTTGGAGCCGTTCCAGGAGAATAGGAATTAATTCTTCTTTAACTGTTTGGTAGAATTCCCCTGGGAAGCCATTTGTTTGGAGATTTTTGATGACTGCTTCAATCTCCTTACTGGTTATGGGTCTCTTCCAGTTTTCTTTTTCTTCCTGGTTCAGTTGTGGCAGTTTATGTCTCTAGGAATGCATACATTTCTTCCAGATTGTCAGATTTGCTGGCGCATATTTGCTCATAATATGTTTTTATAATTATTTGTATTTCTTTGGTGTTGGTTGTGATCTCTCCTTTTAAATTCATGATTTTATTTATTTGGGTCCTTTCTCTTTTCTTTTTGATAAGTCTGGTCCAGGGGTTTATCAATCTTATTCATTCTTTCAAAGAACCAGCTCCTAGTTTTGTTGATTTGTTCTATTGTTTTTTGTTTTTTGTGGGGTTTTTTGGTTTCTATTTCATTGATTTCTTCTCTGATCTTTACTATTTCTCTTCTCCTGCTGGGTTTGGGCTTCCCTTGTTGTTCTTTCTCCAGGTCCTTTAGGTGTAGGGTTAGGTTGTGTACTTGAGGCCTTTCATGTTTCTTGAGAAAGACTTGTATTGCTATATATTTTCTGCTCAGGACTGGCTTTGCTGTGTCCCACAGATTTTGAACCATTGTGTTTACATTATCATATGTTTCCATGAATTTTTTTTTCAATTCTTCTTTAATTTCCTGGTTGACCCATTCATTGTTTA
>NW_019159764.1:392-1243 GCF_002288905.1 Enhydra lutris kenyoni | reverse complement strand
TAAAAGTCTGTTCCGCTGAGGGACATCGCTCCAGAGGCTAAACCGGGGTGAAGCCCACGCGGGGTCAGCGTGGCCGCAATCCCGCAGGGTCACAGAAGGATCGGGGTTGTCTGAGTGTTGCAGAGCTTGCAGATATTAGAATGGGGAAGCCAACTACAGAGACAGAGCCGAGGAGTGAGCTCTAAGCTCGGGGTTACCTTGAACCGGTTGCAGGCTCGGTGAGCTCGGAGCGTGGCTGGAGGCCAGGGAGACGGGAGTAACTGGGTGCTATTCTCTGAGGGCACACTGAGGAGTGGGGCCCCGAGCTCTCGGCTCCTCCGGGCCTGAGACTGGGAGGCTGCCATCTTCATTCCCGTCCTCCGGAACTCTACGGAAAGCGCTCAGGGAACAAAAGCTCCTGAAAGCAAACCTGAGCTGAATACTCAGCCCGGCCCTGGGTAAGGGTGGTGCAATTCCGCCTGGAGCAAAGACACTTGAGAATCACTACAACAGTCCCCTCCCCCAGAAGATCAACAAGAAATCCAGCCAGGACCAAGTTCACCTACCAAGAAGTGCAGTTTCAATACCAAGGAGAGCAGCAGAATTCCAGAGGAGGAGAAAGCAAAGCACGGAACTCATGGCTTTCTCCCCATGATTCTTTAGCCTTGCAGTTAATTTAATTTTTTTTTTCAATTTTTTTTTCTTCTGCTAAATTTTTTTAACTTTTACCCTTTTCTTTTTTAACGTTTTTTAACTAGTTTATCTAATATATATTTATTTTTTCTTTTTTATATTTTTTCTTTATTTGTTTTCTTTTTTTGAATTGTTTCTTTTTTTTTTCTGAACCTCTTTTTATCCCCTTTCTCCTCCCC
>NW_019159764.1:0-292 GCF_002288905.1 Enhydra lutris kenyoni | reverse complement strand
AAGGCTAGGGACCTAATCAATACAGACATTGGTAATATCTCAGATCTAGAGTTCAGAATGACGATTCTCAAGGTTCTAGCCGGACTCGAAAAAGGCATGGAGGATATTAGAGAAACCCTCTCGGGAGATATAAAAGCCCTTTCTGGAGAAATAAAAGAACTAAAATCTAACCAAGTTGAAATAAAAAAAGCTATTAATGAGGTGCAATAAAAAATGGAGGCTCTTACTGGTAGGATAAATGAGGCAGAAGAAAGAATTAGTGATAAAGAAGACCAAATGACAGAGAATAAAG
>NW_019159763.1:0-1243 GCF_002288905.1 Enhydra lutris kenyoni | reverse complement strand
CTGGCAGAATCCCCAGAAAGGGAGAATATCCCATGGACCCATGTGCTCACCCATCCATTCCGAGACCATCCTAGGTATACAGTCCAGAGAGAAAAGCCTCTGCTCCTGCCTCCCAGGCACCCGATTTTTAAATCCTGAGGAGATGCTTTCAGGGTCTGCACATCGGGCCTGCCATAACCTCGTTCCTAATTCTTCCCCGAGTTGCTGTCTGAAGACTTGGTTCCCAAAGCCGTGACCACATGCCCTCCACGATGGGACCTCCATAACCAACCAGCATCACTGGGCCGCTCCCCCGAGGGAACTCTGCACATCTCAGTTGCCCAAACCTTTCAGAATGGGAGAAAACTTCAAGGTATCTGAACGCACACCAATTTCATAGGCTGCTCTGGAAAAAATGCGCAGTCTGACTGTAACACCTTAAGCACCTACCTGCAAGGAGAAACGACACGTCAAAGGATCTGAGTCTGAAGATTGAACCTGCCATGCCTCTAGAACCTCATCCAAAGCCTAGCTTAGGTTTTCAGGCCTCTGTCCCTCCTTGCTGTTCTGGTAAACCTACATATGTCCCAACGTGTGGTTCCTGAGCCATACAGTAGAACCCCTCTATCCCGAGAGGAAACTTTGCTCTTGTGAACGGGGTCCCCCCCACAGGCAAGGAGGTTACTGCATGGCCCCAGAGCTACCGCCACATTCTAAGGTCTCCCTGGACACCAAGCAGCATTGTGACCCGTCAGAATGAGAACTTCCGTCAACTCAGATCCCTTGGAACTGCGAAGCAGAGCCACTGGATGAAAGCTGCCCTGTTCCTAGGCTTCAGTGGTAGCGAGGTGGAGTTTCCAGGAATCAATTCGGAGGGCTCTGCTGTCGAATCTTTCCATGTGGGAGACCTCTAAGCTGACTTCCCCTGTCCCGCAGAAGGACACCTTGTGGTTTGGAGCATCTCACAAGCTCCAGCTTGGATAAGCCTCCAAGGATTCTTGAGGCCACCGAGCATTCCTTGGCCATCATGGATAGAAATTCCAGTGTGAGCAGACATCTCACCCTCGCCCATCCTCAGGTGCTGGAGATCTTGAAACAGCTGCTGCACATTGGAACTGTCATGCCCTCGGCTCTGAACACAACCATAGCTTGTGTTTTCAGATTTCGATCCTCAAAAGCTTTGCCAGCAGGCCCTCCACCTTGGGAATTCTGGAGTCACAAAGCTGCCTTCTACCTGGCCAACAGAAAGAAGAAATGTCCTACA
>NW_019159762.1:0-1243 GCF_002288905.1 Enhydra lutris kenyoni | reverse complement strand
CTCATGAAAGAAATTGAAGAAGACACAAAAAGATGGAAGACCATTCCATGCTCTTGGGTCGGAAGAATAAACATTGTTAAAATGTCTATACTGCTTTGGCTTTCTTTTTCAATATCCCTCTGGCTATTTGAGGTCTTTTCTGGTTCCATAAATTTTAGGATTATTTGTTCCATTTCCTTTAAAAAATGGATGGGATTTTGATAGGGATTACATTAAATGTGTAGATTGCTCTAGGTAGCATAGGCATTTTCACAATATTTGTTCTTCCAATCCATGAGCATGGAACACTTTTCCATTTCTTTGTGTCTACCTCAATTTCTTTCATGAGTACTTTATAGTTTTCTGAGTATAGATTCTTTGCCTCTTTGGTTAGGTTTATTCCTAGGTATCTTGTGGTTTTGGGTGCAATTGTAAATGGGATTGACTCCTTAATTTCTCTTTCTTCTGTACCGTTGTTGGTGTAAAGAAATGCAACTGACTTCTGTGCATTGATTTTATATCCTGACATGTTACTGAATTCCTATACAAGTTCTAGCAGATTTGGAGTGGAGTCTTTTGAGTTTCCACATATAGTATCATATCAGCTGCAAAGAGTGATAGTTTGACTTCTTCTTTGCCGATTTGGATGCCTTTAATTTCTTTTTGTTGTCTGATTGCTGAAGCTAGGACTTCTAGTACTATGTTGAATAGCAGTGGTGATAATGGGCATCCCTGCCGTGTTCCTGACCTTAGCAGAAAAGCTCAGTTTTTCTCCATTGAGAATGATATTCGTGGTGGGTTTTTCAGAGATGGCTTTGATGATATTGAGGAATGTACCCTCTATCCCTACACTTTGAAGAGTTTTGATCAGGAAAGGATGCTGTACTTTGTCAAATGCTTTTTCAGAATCTATTGAGAGTATCATATGGTTCTTGTTGTTTCTTTTATTAATGTATTGTATCACATTGATTTGTGGATGTTGAACCAACCTTGCAGCCCGGGAATAAATCCCACTTGGTCATGGTGAATAATCCTTTTAATGTACTGTTGGATCCTACTGGCTAGTATTTTGGTGAGAATTTTCACATCTGTGTTCATCAAGGATATTAGTCTGTAATTCTCTTTTTTGATGGGATCCTTGTCTGGTTTGGGGATCAAGGTAATGCTGGTCTCATAAAATGAGTTTGGAAGTTTTCCTTCCATTTCTATTTTTTGGAACAGTTTCAGGAGAATAGGAATTAGTTCTTCTTTAAATGTTTGGTAG
>NW_019159761.1:0-1243 GCF_002288905.1 Enhydra lutris kenyoni | reverse complement strand
TTTTCTATGATGAATCAGAAGTGTTCCCATAAAAAGCTAAAGTTTCTACTATGACGACTAGATTCTTTACCGTATTGCCTAGAGGCAAAAATTACATAAATATCATTACTTTGAAAAACAAATCTTGCTTTATATAACATGCTTTTTAGGTTAAAAACAAGGTATATTTTTGGGAAATTATACAGAGTCTTACTATTATAATAAAAAATACTATTTGTACTACAAGGAAGAAGTACAAACTTAAACAAGTATATTTGATCCAATTCTATTTACACCATGAGAAAACACTCATCATTGTATTTTATCTGAGGTTTTATAAAAGTCAGGAACTTTGTTGCACAGGCAGAAATTCTCAAGATTTTTTTTTCTTTCGTCTCAAGTAAGAAATCCAATTATTCTTTTTCTTAAGAAGATGCCCATGAAATTATTATTCTACCTCTAAAGTACCCAACGAGAAAATAAATAAAGCATTTATGTTTCAGTTGGGAACCAAATTGGAAAGGGTTCTACTATTTATAATTTCAATCACTAAATTAACAATAAATGTATAATCTGGTAACATTCCAACATTCAGATAACATGACCTTGAAAACCATGATGTTTCCCTGACATTGGGTCTGCAAAAAGCTCTGGAACCATAACTGTTAATATTATACCAGTTATATGTAACTTTTTCAACAGGTGAAGTCAATGAAAAAGTCAGGATGATTGTAGGGCAGATTAATTTGGGGTGGAATGAAAATGCTTAGAGTCAAAAAATGGTGTTTGCTTCGTCATGATTTAACTTCAAATAAAACTTGAATATAAAACGTGTTTTTAGGGGCACCTGCATGGCTCAGTTGGTTAAACATCTATCTTTGGTTCATGTCATGATCCCTGAGCCCAGTGTCTTGTCAGCCTCCCTACTTGGCAGGGAGTCTGCTTTCACCCTCTCCACTGCCCCTACACCTACTCATTTTCTCTTTCAAAAAAAAAAAAAGTGAACTCTTACGATGTATTTTTAGTGAAGATTTTTTAAACCAAAACAAAATCTGATCAGTGCACTATTTGATAAGGCTAGTATAAAAATATTTCTGAAAGTCATAAATGCTTCAAATAGAGGTTTTAGAGATTTTGGCACATCGCTTCTAAATTTAAGGCATTGCAAATTCTTTGAGGGTACCACTTTAAACATTGCCCTAATCAAAATTTGGACTGGTTCTCATATAAGAACAAGATGTTCTATAAAATCAGAAATCCAAGA
>NW_019159760.1:0-1243 GCF_002288905.1 Enhydra lutris kenyoni | reverse complement strand
CTTATGAGCCTTTGCATATCTATGGTATCAGGGAACATCTCTTTCATTTCTGATGATGAGTTCTCTTTCTTTTCTGTTAGCTTGACTCTGGCTGAGACTCTGTCAGCTTTGTTCTTTTCAAAGAACCAGCTCTTTTTTGATCTGTTGTTCTTGTTGTTTTATGGTTTTTTTTTTTAATCTTTCTGGGTTTTTTTAGTCTGTATTTCACTTATTTCAGTTCTGATGTGTTCCTTCCTTTGTTCTACTAACTTTGGACTTCATTTGTTCTTTTTCTGTTTCCCTTAGGTATCAAGTTAGGTTGTTTATTTGAGGTGTTTCTGTTTCTTGAGTTAGGCCTGTATCACTATAAACTTCTTTCTTAGAACCACTTTTTTTTAAGAGTTAGCTCTAAGGGGTGCCTGTGTGGCTCATTCTGTTAGGCATTGGACTTTGGCTCAGGTCATGAATTTAGGGTCCTGGAATTGAGTGCTCTGGTCAGCACGGGGAAGCACTTTTTCCCTCTTCTACTACCTGCTGCTCCTTCCACTTTGCTCAGTTTCTCTCTCTCTCTCCCTCTGTGTCAAATAAATAAATGACATCTTCAAAAAATTAAAGTGATCTCTATGCCCAGCGTGGGGTTGAAACTCAAAACCACAAGATCAAGAGTCACAGCGCTCCACTGACTAATCGGGTGCCCCATTTTAGAACCCATTTTACTGCATTACATAAGTTTTGTTTGATTGTATTATTTTTTCATTTGCCTCAAAGTATTTCTGTGTTCCTATTTCAGTTTGCCCATGAACTCAATTGGTTGTTCAGTAGCATGTTGTTTAGTCTCTGTGTTTATGAATTTCCAGTTTTCTTCTTGTAATTGATTTCTAGTTCTATACCACTGTGTTTGGAAAAGATGGTCAATTTGGTTTCACTCATCATTTGGGAAAATCCTACGCTTCTGGAATTTATTGACTTGTCTTGTGGCCTCACATATGACCTGTGGTGGAGAATGTTCTAGGTGCACTTGAGAGGAGTGCATTCCATGTGCTCCCTTTGGATGGAGGGTTCTGTGTGTATCTGTCAAGTCCATCTAAGTAACGGGTTGTCTGAGGCTGATGTTTCTTTTGTGATCTTCTGTCTGGATGGTGTATCATTGAGAGAAGTGTGAGGTATTAGAGTTCCCTATGGTATTAGTGCTGATTGCTTCTCTTAGGTCTGTTCATATATGCTCTACATATTTAGTTGCTCCACTGCTGGGTGGGTAAATATT
>NW_019159759.1:0-1244 GCF_002288905.1 Enhydra lutris kenyoni | reverse complement strand
CCCTCCAGGATCGGACGCCCAGACCACACCGCATCACTGGACCTGTTCTCCCGAGGAAACTCTACCCGTCTCAGTTGCCCAAACCATCCAGAATGGGAGACACCTGCAAGGCACTTGAACCCACCCCAATTTCATAGGCCGCTCTGGAAAACAGGCGCCGTATGAGACACCGACAGCACCTACCTCCAGGAAGACACGCACGTCAATGGGCCTGAGTCCGAAGATTCAACCTGACATGCCCCTAGGACCTCATCCAAAACCTAGCTTAGGTTTTCAGGCCTCTGTCCTTCCGGCCTGTTCTGGAAAACCAACATATGGCCCAACGTGTGGTCCCTGAGCCATACAGAAGAACCCCTCTGGTCCCAAGTAGGAAACTTTGTTCTTGGGAACGGGGTCCCACCCAGAGGCTAGGAGGTTCCTGCATGGCCCCAGAGCTACCGCCACATTCGAAGGTCTCCCTGGACACCAAGCAGCATTGTGGCCCTTCAGACTGACAACCTCCGTCAACTCAGATCCCTTGGAACTGCGAAGCAGAGCCACTGGATCAAAGCTGCCCTGTTCCTAGACTTCAGTGGTAACGGAGGTGGAGTTTCCAGGCATCCATTCGGAGAGCTCTGCTATCGAATCTTTCCATATGGGGACACTGGAGCCCTCTAACTGGACTTCCCCTGTCCCGCTGAAGGACACCTTGCTGTTTGGAGCAGCTCACAAGCTCCACCTTCGGAAATCCGCCAGGGCTTCTGAGGCCGCAGGAGCATTCGTTGCCCATCATGGGTACAAATTCCAGCGTGAGCAGACATTTCACACTCGAACGTCCTCAGGTGCTTGAGATCTCGAAACAGACGCTGCACATTGGAACTGTTATGGCCTCGGCACTGAACATAAGCGTAGTTTTGTATTCAGAGTTCCATCCTCACACACATTGCCAGCAGGCCATCCATATTGGGAATTCTGGAAAAACAAAGCTGCCTTCTGCCAGCCCACCGGAAGGAAGAAATGCCCTACGGGACTTCCCAGAATCCCCAGATGAGAGTCCAACCACACGGCCCTCAAGGGCACCCTGATATCATAGGCCGCCCTGTGAACTGATGCTCTGTCTGACACAGCCCGAGCCCCGGCCTCCTGTCAGCCAGTCACATAGCGCGACCCATATCCTGCAGGTGGGCTCTGTCTTGGTCAGAGCCGGTCATCTCCTGCGAACCTGGGTATGCAGGTATCTGACCCCAGAAGGTAGTGCAAATCCC
>NW_019159758.1:0-1245 GCF_002288905.1 Enhydra lutris kenyoni | reverse complement strand
GGGGGGGGGGGTGCCAGGCTAGCTCAATTGCTGGAGTATGTGACTCTTTATCTCATGGTTTTGAGTTCAAGCCCTGTGGTGTGTATGGAGACTACTTACAAATTAAATCTTAAAAGAAAAAAAAAGATAAAATTGAATAGATCAGAATAGCAAGACAAAAAATAGAACCACATACATAAAGCCAATTGGCATTTGACATAGTTACCAAGGCAATTCAGTGAGGACAGAGGTCATCTTTTCAACAAATTATGCTGAAAATAGGGGCTAGCCACATGCAAATAATGAAATGAATCTCAAATTTTACCTCAGATCATACACGAAAACAAATTCAAAATGAGTCATAGACCTAACTGTAATCCCCAAATTATGAAACTTCTAGAAAAAAGAATAGGAGAAATTGATTTTCAGTCTGGCAAAGATTTCTTAAATAGAATGAAGAACACATAGTTGGACTTCCCATTTCTTGTCCACCATATAAGAAGTTGGGAAGTTGCCACTGTATTCTAAGAGGTAAAAAAGCGAACAAACTAAAAGGTCAACAGCTCTTCTGAGATCTTTGAGAGAAGTGAGTTTACAAGCAAGATTGCTGTTCCTAGAATTGGAAAGACAGGTGAATACAGAGAATCATAGATTACTATGGCAAAAATCCACCGGCAGAAAACTAGGAGTAGTATTGGAGTAGAGAAAGCTGAACTTTGACAACTTCTAGAAGCTCAGTACGGACAAGTCTAAGAGACAAAAATCCACGGGGATCCAGTCATAGCCCCCCTACTCCCCACACATTGATCTCCTGAAGTTTTACCAGGTTCTCATGGGAACCATGTGCATTCTGTTTTTCACAATGTTAGCCCTCAGGAGGATTTAACCACACCCTAATTTTCTGGTCCTTTAACAGAGCCTAACTGACCTAAGAGAAACAAAATACTCAATTGCTTTCCATTCGAGCCATCCTGTCCCACCTAATAGTGTAAATTTCTGACCTTCCATAAGATTGAACAAGTACAGACAGACATTCACTGTGCTTTTGTTTATCTGCTCATTCATCCAACAAATCTTTATTGTACATCTGATGTGTGCTAGGTACTGTATTCAATGAGGATATAGCAGCAAAGAAATATAATTCCTGCCCTCCTAAACTTGATATTCTAGTGTAGAAGAGAGATGGCAAGTAAGTAAACAAACAAATGCACTATGTAATTTTAGGTGTTAAAATTTTCCATGAGGAAAAATCAATTATGTTAAAAA
>NW_019159757.1:0-1245 GCF_002288905.1 Enhydra lutris kenyoni | reverse complement strand
ATCCTGACAGCTTTGCCAGCAGGCCCTCCACTTTGGGAATTCTGGAGTCACAAAGCTGCCTTCTACCTGGCCATCAGAAAGAAGAAATGTCCTACAGGTCTGCCCAAAACCCCCAATGAGCGTCCAACCACACGGCCCTCAAGGGCACCCTGATATCATAGGTCGCCCTGTGAACTAAAGCTCTGTGTAACACAGCCCGAGACCCAATCTCCTGTCGGCCAGGCAGATAGCGGGACCCATATACTACTGGTGGGAACTGCCTTGGCCCGAGCCCGTTATTTCCATCCAAGCTGGGTATGCAGGTATATGTCCCCAGAACGTAGTGCAAAACCCTGCCCTTGTGTGTATCTGAAGCACAACAGAGTACTCCCCATTCCCCATGGCAGCAAAGTGGAAGTTGAGATGGTTCTACTACTCTAGAGTGGGAGTCACCTGCATGGCCCATGAGACCACGCCAAATCAGGAGTTGCAACTGGGCACTAACAGGCATTGTGACTCTCAGCCTGAGAGCCCTTTCAAGCACAGCCTGTCGGAGCTGGCCAGGATCCCACAGAGAGAAACTATTGTGCCCCTAGACCCAAATCCGAACCCTTGATGGGGTTGTCCAAGCCACGTGACCCACAACCCGTCTCTGGAATCCCTGTTTGGACAGGGCCCCGGAGATGGAAAACAGCACTCTTCCCTTCACCCAGAAAAACACCAAACTCTTGGGAGCCTGGCAGAATCCCCAGAAAGGGAGAATATCCCATGGACTCTTGTGCTCACCCGTCCATTCCGACACCATCCTAGGTATACAGTCCAGAGTGAAAAGCCTCTGCTACTGCCACCCAGGCACCCGAATTTCAAATCCTGAGGAGCTGCTTTCAGGGTCTGCACATCGGGCCTGCCATAACCTCGCCCCTAATCTTCCACGAGTTGCTGTCTGAAGACTTCGTTCCCAAAGCCTTGACCACATGCCCTCCAGGATTGGATCCCCAGAACCAAACCGCATCACTGGGCATGCCCTCCCGAGTAAACTCTGCCAGTCACAGTTGCACAAACCATCCAGAATGGGAGAAACATTCAAGGCACCTGAACCCACACCAATTTCATATGCCACTCTTGAAAAAGGCGCAGTATTAGACACCGTCAGCACCTATCTCAAGGAAGACACGCGTGTAAGTGGGCCTGAGTCCGAAGATTAAACCTGACATGCCCCTAGGACCTAATCCAAAAACTAGCATAGGTATTAAGCCTCTGTCCCTC
>NW_019159756.1:0-1245 GCF_002288905.1 Enhydra lutris kenyoni | reverse complement strand
CACAATACAATTTGGAATTTTCATGTGAATTTTTATTTTTCTTAAAGGTTTTATTTATGTATTTATTTAAGAGAGAGAGAGAGCATATGCAGCGGGAGAGATAGGCAGAGCGAGAGAGAGAAGCAGACTCTTCTGCTGAGCAAGGAACCTGATGTGGGGCTCTATCTGATCCCGGGACCCCAGGATCATGACCTGAGCTGAAGGCACATGCTTAACTGACTTAGCCACCCAGGGGTCCTGGCGTTATTTATTTGAGAGAGACTGCATGTGCAAGCTCTTGTGTGAACAGAGGAAGGTGCAGAGGGAGAGGGAGAGGAAGAGGGAGAGAGAATCCTGAGATAAAGAAAGATCACCCACGGCAGAACAGGAACTACTTACTGACAGCAGGACAGTGAGTCAGGGGGGCACCTCAACCCCCTGCATTTGGCAGAGACTCAAGTCAAAGGCAGGCAGAGGAGCAGGAAAGCTTTTGGGTGGTGAAAGGGGAAGGTCAGATGACAGGTTGTTGAGGTGGGGGAACAGGACAGGAGCTGACAGAAGAGGGTTGTTCTTTGTCATAGACCATATCTGAAGAGCTATCTGTTTCCCCTCTTGTTCTCAAGTTCAGGGGTGTGTGTGCAAAGTTGGGAGCAAGAACAAGAAAAGCTATCTGGGGCTGATCGCTGCAGAGATGTGGCTTGGATTTCCAGGAAGGCCTCTGCAGAGCTTGTGGGTCCAGTCCTGCCTGGTTTCTTGGCAGATTTAGAAAGTTCGTAGCCTGGAATCCCTCTCCTAAGCTGTCTTCAGACAACTGAACACCTTCTATGGATAGAGAAACTGTATTTCATAACAACTATGATTAGTACTGTACATAATAATTACAATAATGAAAAATAATAATTATAATCATCTACATATCATTCAACGTATAAATATTAATATGTATGAAATTATATAATCTATATATCATGCTTATAGCATGTATGTAATTATACATATTTATAATAATTATGATAACATAAGTGATAAACTAAATTAAAACATAATGAAGTAATACATTAACAAAGTATTAAATAATAAATTATGATAAAAATAATTGGCTCACTGGGAACCAGAGATGCTCCTTTTTCTTATTGTGAGCTGGTTGCAATGCTTTAGGCTTCCAGGTGTCTGATCTCCAGATAACCAAGTGTTTCTGTACACGGATTATCTGTGTTTTAGAGCACTTTGTGCAAGGGACCATCACCTGCATGACCAGACTATGAT
>NW_019159755.1:0-1246 GCF_002288905.1 Enhydra lutris kenyoni | reverse complement strand
CTAGAACTGTGAGAAAATAAATTTCTGTTGCTTAAGCAAAAATAAAAGTAAAAAATAAAAGTAAAAAAAAATAAGCTCTGGGCTACTATACTTAAAACTCGTCAATCAATGGAAATCTTCATTTTGCCCTTATATTTGCTTTTATGGGGGGAGGGTGGAAATGAAATTTATTTTTTTTAATTTTTAAAAATTTTTTTGTGAAACTAAATCTTATAATTACAAAGCATAAGAACTTATGTCAGAAATCATGTAGTGTTTTAGTGGCCTGAGAACAGGGACATTACAAAAATGTGATTGGGAGTAAAAAGCAACTGAAATAATGGGCTCTTTTTAAACAAAATTCCTTCAGGTCTTTGTTCTTACATACTCTTGCTGTTATCTATTCCTTACTCTTCCAACTTCCCTTGTTTTTATATTCATTCATCATGGTTTGGGCCATTTAAAATTACCTATAGCTCATACATTACAATGACTCATTGTCAGTGTGAACTTTTGATGACTGGATTTACCCTTAATATCTCACAGTAGACTCTATATTTTTTGCATTTTATAACTCAATTAGTTTAATAAGGATAATTAATTTTATTTATTTACTTATTTGCTTATTATTTTTAAAATTTCTTTTCAGCATAACAGAATTCATTGTTTATGTACCATACCCAGTGCTCCATGCAATACATGCCCTCTATAATACCCACCACCTGGCTCCCCCAACCTCCCACCCCCCCGCCCTCCCGCAACATCCCACCCCCCCCACCCCTTCAAAACCCTCAGATTGTTTTTCAGAGTCCATAGTCTCTCAAGGTTCATCTCCTTCTCCAATTTCCCCCAACTCCCTTCTCCTGTCCATCTCCCCATGTCCTCTATGTTATTTCTTATGCTCCACAAATAAGTGAAACCATATGATAATTGACTCTCTCTGCTTAAATTATTTCACTCAGCATTATCTCTTCCAGTCCCATTCATGTTGATACAAAAGTTGGGTATTCATCCTTTCTGATGGAAGCATAATACTCCATCGTGTATATGGACCACATCTTCCTTATCCATTCATCCGTTGAAGGGCATCTTGGTTCTTTCCACAGTTTGGTGATAGTGGCCATTGCTGCTATAAACATTGGGGTACAGATAGACCTTCTTTTCACTACGTCTATATCTTTGGGGTAAATACACAATAGTGCAATTGTAGGGTCAAAGGGAAGCTCTGTTTTTAATTTCTTAAGGAATCTCCACACTGTTCTCCAAA
>NW_019159754.1:0-1246 GCF_002288905.1 Enhydra lutris kenyoni | reverse complement strand
GGCCAGACAGTAAATGCCTTATGGCTGCCGGCCTTCAGGTCCAAGCTGCAATCACTTCTCTCTGACATCTCAGCCTGAAAGAAGCCACCAATTATAAACGTGATTAGTACAAACAGGCAGTTGTCCCCAATCCAAGTCCTTCATTAGATTTCACGTGACAATTATTTTCTCCCAGTTGGTAACCTTCCTTTTCTTTTTATTAACAGAATTTTTTGAAGAACAAATGTTTTAAAGCTTCATGAAGTCAAATGGATCAATGTTTTCCTTTATAGACTGTTTTGTCCCCATCTTATCTATGAAGTGTCTGCTAACCCAAGACCAAAAAGATTTAGTTTTGTTGTTTTTTTCCCCCAACGGTTTCTTCTAGAAGCTTTATCATTTCAGATTTTATATTTAGGTATGATCCATCTGGTCATATTAATTTATTCTTAGTATTTTTGTGTGTTGTTCAGTAATATTGATATTGGGTAATATTATTTTAGGAAGGAGATTGTGCTGAGTGAAATAAGTCAAACAGAGAAGGTCAATTATCATATGGTTTCACTTATTTGTGGAACGTAAGGAATAGCATGGAGGACATTAAGAGAAGGAAGGGAAAAATGAAGGGGGCAGAGAATCAGAGGGAGAGAGGACTATGGACTCCGGGAAGCAAACTGAGGGTTATAGAAGGGAGGAGGGTGGTGGGATGAATGAGCCCAGTGATGGGTATTAAGGAGGGCACATATCACATGGAGCACTGGGTGCAAACAATGAATCATGGAACACTATATCAGAAACTAATGATGTATTGTAAGGTGACTAACATAACACAATAAAAAAAGAAAATATTGAATTTTGTGTATAAAGAAATAGTTAAGAGTCTTCTTTTTTTAACATAGGAGTATCTAATCGTTTCATGGCCATTTGTTGAAAAGATCATCCTTTCCACATTGAATTGTTTTGGAACCTTTGTCAAAAATCACTTGGCCAGGGGCACCTGGGTGGCTCAGTGGATTAAAGCCTCTGCCTTCGGCTCAGGTCATGATCCCAGGGTCCTGGGATGGAGCCCCGCATCAGGCTCTCTGCTCAGCAGGGAGCCTGCTTCCTCCTCTCTCTCTGACTGCCTCTCTGCCTACTTGCGCTGTCTGTCAAATAAATGAATAAAATCATGGGGAGTTAGGAGAAGGGAGTTGGGGGAAATTGGAAGGGGAGGTGAACAATGAGAGACTATGGACTCTGAAAAACAATCTGAAGGGTTTGAAGAGGT
>NW_019159752.1:0-1247 GCF_002288905.1 Enhydra lutris kenyoni | reverse complement strand
GCCTCTGGAGCCATGTCCCTCAGCGGAACAGACTTTTAAAAGTCCTGATTTTGTGCTCCGTTGCTCCGCCGCTTGCTGGGAGCCGGCCCCTCCCCCTGCGGTCTATCTTCCCTTCGCTTTGGATTCACTTCTCCGCCAGTCCTACCTTTCAGAAAATGGTTGATTTTCTGTTTCTAGAGTTGCTGTTCCACTTCTCTTCAATCTCCCGTTGAATTTGTAGGTGTTTGCAATCTTTAGGTAAGCTATCTAGCTGATCTCCCGCTACCTGAAGTAGTCTCAGCCTGCTACTTCTCCGTCATCCGGAAAATTTTTCTAGACATTTATTTATATAAATGATTTACATAACTATTTTCTTGTTTTATGTAGGATTCTTTGGTGACTTTTGTCAGGTTTGTGTGGCTAATAGGCTAATGGGTCTCTTTTTTCCTTATGTGTGTACTTTACTACAGGAAGAGAATGTGGTATAAGAGATAAAAATTCAAGGTCAAATATAGATTTGAGAAAATTTTAGTTAAACCTCAATTTATCTGTTTTCTTTATTCTTAACAAAATAATTTGAGGGAAGGACAAAGACTAATAATATTTTTGTATTGCACTTGGGAAAGTTTACTGTTTATGAAATGGAGGTTTACTTTTTATATATCATTAAAAGTAATTTTTCACATGTATAATGGTAGGTAGGTAGCTTTCAGTGCAATAAAACCATTGTCTTCCAGAAAGCCTTTGGTGTTCTCTCATTTGTCTTTACAGGGTTTGACTGCATGGCTATCAGGGTCTATATAAGCTATTTATTAAATATTTTTATATGATAAAAGCCATTATAGCTTTATTATTCCACACCATTTTTCAGAAAACAAATGTTCAGGATCTTGTTCTTTAAAATAATTTAGTACTTTTTTTTTAAGATTTTATTTATTTATTTGAAAGACAGAGATCACAAGTAGGCAGACAGGCAGGCAGAGAGAGAGAGGGAGAAGCAGGCTCCCTGCTGAGCAGAGAGCCCAATGCGGGGCTTGATCCCAGGACCCTGGGACCATGACCTGAGCTGAAGGCAGAGGCTTTAACCCACTGAGCCACCCAGGCGCCCCTAATTTAGTACTTTTATGTATTCAAACTTGGTACCAAATTTTAAACATAGACTAAAATCATGATTTAAAAGAAATTCAATAAAATTCATAAAATGCTATAGTAAATGGAATCAATTTTCTAATTTCCCTTTCTGTATTTTCATTGTTAGTGTATAAGAA
>NW_019159751.1:0-1248 GCF_002288905.1 Enhydra lutris kenyoni | reverse complement strand
TTCTGCACCAAAGACATCCCAAGAATTCTTTCTTTGCTATGGGCTCCGGATTCCACCTCACTGAACCTCACCTACATACCAAAACCACCTCAAAGGCAGCAGAGCTCCTAGTGGAATATCACTCTGCCTGTTTCAAGGACTTGTCAATGGGCTATAAGTAGTAAGGAAATTTAATTCTGCCTTTGTTTCCACACATCATATAATAATAAAGGGGTTAATGTATCAAGAAGACATAACAATTGTAAACGTATGTGCACCTGATGGGGTTTTGGAATGTGGGTGAGGTTTGGTGGGGTGGAGTCTGGAGCTGATCATTGTAAATAATCCAATATGGCTGGAAGGTAGTGAGAACAATAGAAATGAAGAATGAGATACAGTTGGGAAAATAATCAGATAATCATAAAAATACTAGGGTTTTACAACATTGTAATAATTATAAGTGACACTGGAAACCATTAGAAAGTTTTGAAAGAAGACAAAATGAGAGTAGATTACATTTTTAAGTCTCTCTGGATGTTCTGTTGAGAAGAATCTGTATGAAACTGGGAGCAGAATCTGAGAAAATGTTTAGAACACTATTGAAGAAAAAAATCAAGGACACAGATATGTTACTTTGGACCAGCATGATAGAAGGGATAAAAAGTAGTTAGATTTCTAGACATATTTTGACATCAAAGAACAAGATTTCTCATGCACCATGAGTTATGGAAAGAGCAGCTATTATAGATGAGATCACAGATGACTGGTCTGGGCAATACAAAATGGATTTGCCCTTAGACTGTAGAACAAGGAGATTAAGGGAAGAGAAGAATAGAAGTTGAGTTCATAGTATCTTAAGTTTATGATGACTGTTAGAGCTCTAAATGGAGGCATTCAGTAGGTTGTTGATATATATGAAAGCTACAGTTCAGAATATGAGGCAAAGTCAGGAATATAAATTTGGTGGTCATCAAAATTATTATATTTAAGGCTGTGAAACTGAGTGATATCATCAAGAGAATGAAGAAATGGGAGGTGATATCATCAAGAGACTGAGGACAGAGTCCTTCAAATTTTATGTATAAGAAAAGAAAGTAAAGATATTTGAGAACAAAAAGACTGAAAGATATGAAGTAAAGGCAGAATAATATGGTGTCTTATAAGTCAAATGAAGAAAGTATTTTTTTTAATTTTATTTTTTATAAACATATAATATATTTTTATCCCCAGGGGTACAGGTCTGTGAATCGCCAGGTTTACACACTTCAC
>NW_019159750.1:674-1248 GCF_002288905.1 Enhydra lutris kenyoni | reverse complement strand
AAGGAACAGAGACAATATACAGCAACAGTCACCTTACATGCAATACAATGGCACTAAATTCATATCTCTCAATACTTACCCTGAATGTTAATGGGCTAAATGCCCCAATCAAAAGACACAGGGTATCAGAATGGATTTAAAAAAAAAAATCTATATGTTGCCTACAAGAAACTCATTTTAAACCCGAAGACCCCTCCAGATTTAAAGTGAGGGGGTGGAAAACAATTTACCATGCTAATGGACATCAGAAGAAAGCAGGAGTGGCAATCCTTATATCAGATCAAATAGATTTTAAGCCAAAGACTATAATAAGAGATGAGGAAGGACACTATATCAAACTCAAAGGATCTGTCCAACAAGAAGTTCTAACAATTTTAAATAAGTATGCCCCTAACGTGGGAGCAGCCAACTATATAAGCCAATTAATAACAAAATCAAAGAAACACATCAACAATAATACAATAATACTAGGGGACTTTAACAGTCCCCTCACTGAAATGGACAGATCATCCAAGCAAAAGATCAACAAGGAAATCAAGGCCTTAAATGACACACTGGACCAGATGGACATCAC
>NW_019159750.1:0-574 GCF_002288905.1 Enhydra lutris kenyoni | reverse complement strand
AAGGAACAGAGACAATATACAGCAACAGTCACCTTACATGCAATACAATGGCACTAAATTCATATCTCTCAATACTTACCCTGAATGTTAATGGGCTAAATGCCCCAATCAAAAGACACAGGGTATCAGAATGGATTTAAAAAAAAAAATCTATATGTTGCCTACAAGAAACTCATTTTAAACCCGAAGACCCCTCCAGATTTAAAGTGAGGGGGTGGAAAACAATTTACCATGCTAATGGACATCAGAAGAAAGCAGGAGTGGCAATCCTTATATCAGATCAAATAGATTTTAAGCCAAAGACTATAATAAGAGATGAGGAAGGACACTATATCAAACTCAAAGGATCTGTCCAACAAGAAGTTCTAACAATTTTAAATAAGTATGCCCCTAACGTGGGAGCAGCCAACTATATAAGCCAATTAATAACAAAATCAAAGAAACACATCAACAATAATACAATAATACTAGGGGACTTTAACAGTCCCCTCACTGAAATGGACAGATCATCCAAGCAAAAGATCAACAAGGAAATCAAGGCCTTAAATGACACACTGGACCAGATGGACATCAC
>NW_019159749.1:0-1249 GCF_002288905.1 Enhydra lutris kenyoni | reverse complement strand
CGCTGAAGGACACCTTGCTGTTTGGAGCAGCTCACAAGACCCAGCTTCGGAAAGCCGTCAAGGCTTCTTGAGGCCGCACGAGCATTCGTAGGCCATCATGGATACAAATTCCAGCGTGAGCAGACATCTCACACTCGATCGTCCTCAGGTGCTTGAGATCTCGAAACAGACGCTGCACATTGGAACTGTTATTGCCTCGGCACTGAAAATAAGCATAGCTTTGTTTTCAGACTTCCATCCTCACCCACCTTTCCAGGAGGCCATCCATATTGGATATTCTGGAAAAACAAAGCTGCCTTCTGCCTGCCCACCGGAAGGACGAAATGCCCTTCGGGTCTGCCCAGAATCCCAAGATGAGGGTCCAGGAACATGGCCCTCAAGGGCACCCTGATATCCTAGGCCTCTCTGTGAACTGATGCTCTGTCTGACACAGCCCGAGCCCTGCCTCCTGTCAGCCAGCCACATAGCGCGACCCATATCCTGCAGGTGGGCTCTGTCTTGGCCAGAGCCGGTCATCTCCTGCGAACCTGGGTATGCAGGTATCTGACCCCAGAAGGTAGCGCAAATCCCTGCCTGTGGGGGATCCTGAATCGCAGCAGAGTACTCCTCCTTCCTCATGGCAGGAATGTGGATGTTGAGATGGTTGTACTACTCTAGGGTGGGAGCCAGCTACATGGCCTTTGAGACCGTTCCCACTCAGGAGGGGCATATGGGCACAAGCAGGCATTGGGACCCTCAGCCTGAGACCCCTTTAAAGCACACTCTTTTTGGGGCTGGACCAGGAAGCCAGAGAGCAGGCCTCTCGTGCCTCTTGGCCCAAATCCTAACCCTTGGTGGTGTTGTCCAGGCCACGTGACCCAAAACCCCACTCTGGAATCCTTGTCTGGGAAGGACCCCTGATGTGGAAAACAGCACTCTTCCCTTCCCCCAGAAAGTAGGCAAAATCTTGGGAGCCGGGGAAAAACCCCAGATTGGTAGAACCTCCCATGGACCCATGTAGCAACCCTATAATTCTGAGGCCATCCTGGATATAGAGTCCAGACAGAAAAGCCTCTGCTACTGCTCCAAGGCATCCGAATTTCAAATCCTGAGGATCTGCTTTCAGGGTCTGCAACTCGGTCCTGCTATAACTTCGCTCCTAATTCTTCCCCGAGTTGCTGTCTGAAGACTTGGTTCCCAAAGCCGTGACCACATGCCCTCCAGGATGGGACCTCCAGAACCAAACAGCATCACTGGGCCTGCTCTCCCG
>NW_019159748.1:0-1249 GCF_002288905.1 Enhydra lutris kenyoni | reverse complement strand
TCTTGTTCTTTCTTTTATTAATGTGTTGTATCACATTGATTGATTTGTGGATGTTGAACCAACCTTGCAGCCCTGGAATAAATCCCACTTGGTCATGGTGAATAATCCTTTTAATGTATTGTTGAATCCTATTGGCTAGTATTTTGGTGAGAATTTTCGCATCTGTGTTCATCAAGGATATTGGTCTGTAGTTCTCTTTTTTGATGGGATCCTTGTTTGGTTTTGGGATCAAGGTGATGCTGGCCTCCTAAAATGAGTTTGGAAGTTTTCCTTCCATTTCTATTTTTTGGAACAGTTTCAGGAGAATAGGAATTAGTTCTTCTTTAAATGTTTGGTAGAATTCTCCCGGGAAGCCATCTGGCCCTGGGCTTTTGTTTGTTTGGAGATTCTTGATGACTATTTCAATCTCCTTACTGGTTATGGGTCTGTTCAGGTTTTCTATTTCTTCCTGGTTCAGTTGTGGTAGTTTATATGTCTCTAGGAATGCATCAATTTCTTTCATATTGTCAAATTTGTTGGCGTAGAGTTGCTCATAGTATGTTTTTATAATTGTCTGTATTTCTTTGGTGTTCATTGTGATCTCTCCTCTTTCATTCATGATTTTATTTATTTGGGGTCTTTCTCTTTTCTTTTTAATAAGTCTGGCCAGGGGTTTATCAATCTTAATAATTCTTTCAAAGAACCAGCTCCTAGTTTCATTGATTAGTTCTATTGTTTTTTTGGTTTCTATTTCATTGATTTCTGCTCTGATTTTTATGATTTCTCTTCTCCTGCTGGGTTTAGGGTTTCTTTCTTGTTCTTTCCCCAGCTACTTTAGGTGTAGGGTTAGGTTGTGTACCTGAGACCTTTCTTGTTTCTTGAGAAAGGCTTGTACCGCTATATATTTTCCTCTCAGGACTGCCTTTGTTGTATCCCACAGATTTTGAACCATTGTGTTTTCATTATCATTTGTTTCCATGAATTTTTTCAATTCTTCTTTAATTTCCTGGTTGACCCATTCATTCTCTAGAAGGATGCTGTTTAGTCTCCATGTATTTGGGTTCTTTTCAAATTTCCTCTTGTGATTGAGTTCTAGCTTCAGAACATTGTGGTCTGAAAATATGCAAAATATCCCAATCTTTTGATACTGGTTGAGACCTGATTTAGGACCGAGGATGTGATCTATTCTGGAGAATGTTCCATGTGCACTAGAGAAGAATGTATATTCTGTTGCTTTGGGATGAAATGTTCTGAATATATCTGTGATGTC
>NW_019159747.1:0-1249 GCF_002288905.1 Enhydra lutris kenyoni | reverse complement strand
TCCCCCTAACCCTAACCCTAACCCTAACCCCTAACCCTAACCCTAACCCTAACCCTAACCCTCTAACCCTAACCCTAACCCTAACCCTAACCCTCTAACCCTAACCCCTAACCCTAACCCTAACCCTAACCCTAACCCTTACCCTAACCCCTAACCCTAACCCTAACCCTAACCCTAACCCTAACCCTAACCCTAACCCTTTCTTCAGCAGCACTTTTAATCTGGTGACATTTCGCTCTGGAATGGCTGCCTGGTTCCATTCCTCAGGTTGTCAGCCCTCTCGGGCGTCTCCTATGGGATGATACCTAACATTTACCTAACATTTAATCCACTTACCTAACATTTAATCCAGCTGCACCCCGGCAAGGATGCTCACTCTTCTCCAACTCAGCCTTCAAAGGAAGTAGGTGCATTTGTGTTGGCTTGCATTGGAAATGGGGGACCCCACATACCCCCACAGGCTGCTCCTGACACCAGGCTTCTCCTGAACTTTTCACCGCGCAGGTCCCTGGCTGAATCATCCTGTGTGGGACAGGCTTCTGCGGCATGCACTCATCAGCCAGCCTTGTGTGTCCGGGGCCCGACAAGCCAGTGCGGTTCTGACCTCCCCCAAGAAAGTGTATGATCTCTTGAAAGGAGGGAGCACAGCCCTCAAAATTGTTCCGTAGTGGCAGATTTCCACGTTTGGACTGACTGCATGCTGGAGGTGCGGACTTGCACAGCAACCAGCACTGCCGGCTGTCTTGCTGGAGGGTACCCAGCGAGTCTGTGGAGCCCCATACTGGCAAGGCCCCACAGCTTCCTCCGGCTCTGCCTTTGGGGGCAGTAGGTGCATTTGAAGAGAGTAAGTTTTGGAATTAGGCAGATATGAGGTGCTCCAAGTAGCCAGCTCCTCGGACAGGGCCTCTCTCTAGAGCTGTCCTGTTTCAGCTCCCTGGCTGCCTGGATCCGGCCAGCTTGGGCACACACAGCACACAGCCCTCAGCCTGCAGAGGCCAGCCTCTGGAAACCCACAGGTCTGTGGAATCGGGACCGGTTTGAACCATCGGCATACCTCCCGGGGAGAGAGATATACCCCCTGAAAATCTCTCTCAAGCAGCACCTTCAGATTCACAGGAGTCACACCCCCTTTGGACTGGCTTCCTGAACGGCCCCGGGTCTCCCTTCTTGAGTGTGGGCCAGACAGTTCCTCACCCTCTGCCGCCTCTTCCAACCACCTCGACTTCTGGTCCGTCTTGTCTGATATGGG
>NW_019159746.1:872-1249 GCF_002288905.1 Enhydra lutris kenyoni | reverse complement strand
CTAGATTTGTATCCAGTTCCTTAGCTGGTATCTCGATAGAGCCTTTCCTAGTTTGAGTCTTGTCATTTGGTGGGCAAGCTTTTTGGTTTTTAACCTGGGAATGAGTAGAGGCCCACTTCCCTACCTTTCTTGTGCTTCCCTTTTTTGGTGTCCTGTTGCACTCATCTCGGCCACCTCCCGCAGATCCTATAAAGGTTTTCCTACTGTATCTTCCAGAACACTTCGGATGTCCTCTTTCGTATTTAGGCTAGAGCAGTCTGGAATAGCGTTGGAGGCTCTTCTGTTCCATGTGGATATTCACGTCGTTTAGCACCGCTTTATCAGAGTCTGCCCTTTTCTGTTTGTCTGTTTTCTCCAGTCATTTCAAGAGTCCTTTT
>NW_019159746.1:0-772 GCF_002288905.1 Enhydra lutris kenyoni | reverse complement strand
AGTGGGAGAGGGAGAAGTAGGCTTCCTGCTGAGCAGAGAGCCCCAGGCAGGGCTTGATGACAAGACCCTGGCGTCAGGACCCCAGCAGAAGGCAGCTGCTTCCCAATGAAAACACCCAGGTGCCCCACTCCAGGATTCAATCCGTTGTTCACACTTCAATCCGTTGGATGAAGCAACACTTTTTTGAGTCAGCCTGCCCTGGGTTCACACTAACACCTTGTGATTTCCTTGACTCTTTTGTGATCACGTAGGATGTTAGGAATCTTTTCAAGTGTTTATTGGCTGATGGTTTTCTCCTTGGGCTAGTTCTCTTCCAGGAGTTTCATAGTGTTTTGTTTTGTTTTGTTTTGTTTTGTAGTTCTGTACCTTTCCTTCTTGATTCCTAGTTATCCTCTCTAGATTTGTATCCAGTTCCTTAGCTGGTATCTCGATAGAGCCTTTCCTAGTTTGAGTCTTGTCATTTGGTGGGCAAGCTTTTTGGTTTTTAACCTGGGAATGAGTAGAGGCCCACTTCCCTACCTTTCTTGTGCTTCCCTTTTTTGGTGTCCTGTTGCACTCATCTCGGCCACCTCCCGCAGATCCTATAAAGGTTTTCCTACTGTATCTTCCAGAACACTTCGGATGTCCTCTTTCGTATTTAGGCTAGAGCAGTCTGGAATAGCGTTGGAGGCTCTTCTGTTCCATGTGGATATTCACGTCGTTTAGCACCGCTTTATCAGAGTCTGCCCTTTTCTGTTTGTCTGTTTTCTCCAGTCATTTCAAGAGTCCTTTT
>NW_019159745.1:618-1250 GCF_002288905.1 Enhydra lutris kenyoni | reverse complement strand
TGTGGGCATGGAAGAAATCTAACCAATGTAATCTTTTCATTCGAGTATATAAACCACTGGCATTTCATGAAATGACTGAGCAGATCAATTTCTGTCCGTTGTCTTGCAATTGCTTTGCTTCACCCCTTTTTAGATCCAGTTTTCATAATACTTTTTTTCTTTAAATGTACTTAATGTAAATTTTAACTTTTAATTTAAATTAAATGCATTTCATTTAAATGAATTTAAATTTAATTTAAATAATTTTCTTTTCAATGCCGATAAATGCTGTCATCCCCCAAATCTCTGGTCACTTTATGCCCATGCGCAATGACGAAAAGGATTGTATACTTCCCAGAAGAAATATGGAGCTTTTATAGGTCCTGTTTTTAAAGGACTAGAGATTCGACTTTCCCAAAAAGAAACAAATTCGAAGGAAAGAGTAGGATCAAAGTCACGATCATCAGCCTATAAACAGATACACAATACCAAAGAAACTGTAAACTCGAGAAAGAGGCCAACAGTTTTTAAAAAAAAAAATGGCAGACGACGTTAGGTAACAATAAGTTTCAGAGAGATTGAGGAGGTAGAGGTGGTCGAATTGCTCAGGTGGCACCAAAAGCATGCGAATAAACTTGTAATGAAAGACAGGA
>NW_019159745.1:0-518 GCF_002288905.1 Enhydra lutris kenyoni | reverse complement strand
TGTGGGCATGGAAGAAATCTAACCAATGTAATCTTTTCATTCGAGTATATAAACCACTGGCATTTCATGAAATGACTGAGCAGATCAATTTCTGTCCGTTGTCTTGCAATTGCTTTGCTTCACCCCTTTTTAGATCCAGTTTTCATAATACTTTTTTTCTTTAAATGTACTTAATGTAAATTTTAACTTTTAATTTAAATTAAATGCATTTCATTTAAATGAATTTAAATTTAATTTAAATAATTTTCTTTTCAATGCCGATAAATGCTGTCATCCCCCAAATCTCTGGTCACTTTATGCCCATGCGCAATGACGAAAAGGATTGTATACTTCCCAGAAGAAATATGGAGCTTTTATAGGTCCTGTTTTTAAAGGACTAGAGATTCGACTTTCCCAAAAAGAAACAAATTCGAAGGAAAGAGTAGGATCAAAGTCACGATCATCAGCCTATAAACAGATACACAATACCAAAGAAACTGTAAACTCGAGAAAGAGGCCAACAGTTTTTAAAAAAAAAA
>NW_019159744.1:0-1250 GCF_002288905.1 Enhydra lutris kenyoni | reverse complement strand
GATGGACTCTGAAAAACAATCTGAGGGTTTTGAAGGGGCGGGGGGTGGGAGGTTGGGGGATCCAGGTGGTGGGTATTGGAGAGGGCACGGATTGCATGGAGCACTGGGTGTGGTGCAAAAATAATGAATACTGTTACGCTGAAAAAAATAAAAAAAATTAATAATAATAAAAAAAAGTATTCTCCAAGCAATGCAATCTAAGAACAGCAACCATGGTAGAGAGTATTACCTCCATACTGGTCCTTGAATATCTTTTGGGGGACTTGAAATATGCTGCTAATTATTTCAAGTGTCCCCTTTTTTGTTGGTGTTGACCTAAATAATGTATGGTTCTTTCCTTTAACATCTCAGTGGGTGCTTTGAGAGCAGGAAACACTCATCTGTGGAAGACAGAGCTGAAATGTTTATACTATGAAAAGGGATCGTCATGCAGCATTTATCAGAACCAGGAGATGCCTGAGCTGGGCTTCCCTCTATAAAGATTTATTCATTGGAGGTGCTGAATGTGGTGAGACCCCAACTAGAGTCATTAAAGTGAGTCCTTTGATCTCTGTATGGGAACAACTAGATTGCTTCTTCAAGTATAATGGCTATCAAAAGGAAAGACCATTCTTTGAAACTTTAGAAGAAAGCAAACTGCACCCAGACTTCCATCTCAGACAGAGGCCTCAGTCTATTCCCCTCTGGGTGGCCCAGAGTACATAGAATCCCCCTCTGCCAACTTTCACTGGCAGAGCACTGTCCCAGCCATTGTCTCACAGGTCACAGGAGCTCCGGCTTGTCTCTGCACCATGGTGCTACTAAAACTGCAAGAAATATTTGTCCAGGGAGACTACTTTTTATGAAGCCAGAATTACGCTGATCCCCAAACCAGGCAAAGACCCCAACAAAGAGGAGAAATTCAAACAAATATCCCTGATGAATATGGATGCCAAGATTCTCAAAAAGATCCCAATTAATAGGATCCAACAGTACATTGAGAGGATTATGTAGCACAAACAGGTGGGATTTATCCCTGGGATAAAGGGGTGGTTCAACATTTGCAAACCAATCATTGTGATAGATCAAATCAATAAAATAAGAGAGGAAAACCACCTGGTCCTCCAAATTGATGCAGAAATAGCCTTTGACAAAATACAGCATCTGTTTCTGATTAAAACCATTCAATGTATAGGGATAGAAGGAAAATTCCTCAACTTCATCAAATCTATCTATGAAAAACCCACAGCAAATGTCATTCTCAATGGGGA
>NW_019159743.1:0-1250 GCF_002288905.1 Enhydra lutris kenyoni | reverse complement strand
CACTGAACATAACCATAGCTTTGTTTCCAGACTTCCATCCTCACACAACTTGCCAGCAGGCCATCCATATTGGGAATTCTGGAAAAACAAAGGTGCCTTCTGCCTGACCACCGGACGGAAGAAAGGCCCTACGGGTTTGCCCTGAATCCCCAGATGAGGATCCAGCACCATGGCCCTCAAGGGCACCCTGATATCATAGGCCAACCTGTGAACTGATGCTCTGTCTGACATAGCCCGAGCTCTGGCCTCCTATCAGCCAGCCACATAGCGCGACCCATATCCTGCAGGTGGGCTCTGTCTTGGTTAGAGCCCGTCATCTCCTGCGAACCTGGGTATGCAGGTATCTGACCCCAGAAGGAAGCGCAAATCCCTGCCTATGGGGGAACCTGAATCACAGCAGAGTACTCCTCCTTCCTCATGGCAGGAATGTGGATGTTGAGATGGTTTAATTTCTCTAGAGTGGGAGTCAGCTACATGGCCCATGAGACCACGCCCCCTCAGGAGGGGCAGCTGGGCCCAGCAGGCATTGGGACCCTAGCCTGAGACCCCTTTAAAGCATACCCTGTTGTGTGCTGGACCAGGAAGCCTGAGAGCACGCCTCTCGTGCCTCTTGGCACAAATCCTAACCCTTGGTGGGGTTGTCAAGGCCAACTGACCCACAACCCCACTCAGGAATCCTTGTTTAGGCGGGACCCGTGACGTGGAAAAGAGCACTCTTCCCTTCCCCCAGAAAGACAGCAAACTCTTGGGAGCCGGGGAAAAACCCCAGATAGGAAAAACTTCCCATGGACCCATGTAGCAACCCTGACATTCCGAGGCCATCCTAGATATAGAGTCCAGACAGAAAGGCCTCTGCTACTGCTCCCAGGCATCCTAATTTTAAATCCTGAGGAGCTGCTTTCAGGTTATGCACATCGGGCCTGCCATAACTTCGCTCCTAATTCTTCCCCGAGTTGCTCTCTGAAGACTTGGTTCCCAAAGCCGTGACCACATGCCCTCCAGGATGGGACCTCTAGAACCAAACAGCATCACTTGGCCTGCTCTCCCGAGGGAACTGTGCACATCTCAGTTGCCCAAACCTTCCAGAATGGGAGAAAAATGCAAGGAACCTGAACCCACCCCAATTTCATAGGTCGCTCTGGAAAAAAGGCGAAGTATGAGACAGCATCAGCACCTACCTCCAGGAAGACACGCACGTCAATGGGCCTGATCCGAAGATTCAACCTGACATGCCCCTAGGACCTCATCCA
>NW_019159742.1:0-1250 GCF_002288905.1 Enhydra lutris kenyoni | reverse complement strand
GGGGGCAGGAGGCGGGGGCGGAGCGCGCGGGGCGGGGGCCGCGGGGCCCGTGAGACGCTCCGGCGAGCGCGCGGCAGCCGAAGCCCGGCGCCCGCGAGTCAAAGGCGCGGCGGCTGGAGGGGCGGCCACGGAGGCCGGAGACCGCCCGGGGCGGCGTGCGCGCTTTGTTCCCTCGCGGGCGGCTGGGCGGGCGGAGCGAGCGGCGGGAGCCGAGGCCGGGCATGGCCCAGGCGGCCGCCCCGCACGCCCTGGCCCCGCGGCGCGCCTGAGCCCCAGCCCCGCCGCTCGCACCGCCGCGCCTTCGCCCCCAAGTTACGCGGGCGGGGACTCAGTTCGAGGAGGAGCCACTCGAGGAGCCGGGCCGCCTCCGCCGGACCTCCAGACCGTAAGTGCCCCGTGCGTCCCGCGCGCCGCCGCCGCTGTCACCCGGACTCAGCCCGCCGCTGCCATCTGGGGGGGGGGGGGTTCCTCGCCGCCGAGCGGAGCGTGTGGGCCGTCCCGGGGCGCCCCCTCCCCACTTCGGAAAGTTGGAGCCCACGGCGGGGTGGGGCCAGGCCAGTCAGTGCCCACCCACTTCGGTCCCTGCACCGCACCCGGGGAGCAGAGCTTGACCTGCCGGGGGTGTGGTCAAGCCGAACGCGGGGACTGCGTGCCGAAGGTGGGGTGTTCCGCAGCACCCCCGTCTGACGCCTGGGCTTCCTGACAAAAGGCCCTGGTCCAGGTGACAGGGGACGAGGAGGGGGCGCAGAGAGCGGCTGCAGGAGAGATGGGGGGTAGGTCTCCTGTCTTGTTTTAGTCCCTAGCCCTGCCCCCAGGTAGGTGGCCTGTTGGTTAAGCGCGGTGAGGTCTGCCCAAAGCCTGGGGGAGGGGGCTGCCCCACACCCTGTGTGCGGGGATAGGGGCTTCACGGGCCCTCTGTGGTGTCCCAGCAGCCAGCCATGCCTGGGACGCAGTGATTCTGCTCACAGCCGTTGGGAACCATCCATCTGCGTGTTGGGCAGGCCGGGAGCCAGGCTGTGGGAACGGCTCCGCTCCGAGGGAGGTGTGAGCCGACGTGGAGGGACAGATGGCTGGAAAAGCAGCCCTAGACGGGCTCACAGAGAGCAGAAGGCAGCGGGGCTGGTGGCAAGCCACACTCGGAGCTGCTGGGCTCTGAACACAGCCTCGGGCTGTCCCTCCTTCCCGCCCCTGGGAGCTGCATGGGTGTGTGTGTGTGTGTGTGTGTGTGTGTGCGCGCGCGCGCGTGTGTG
>NW_019159741.1:0-1250 GCF_002288905.1 Enhydra lutris kenyoni | reverse complement strand
GTGCTTGAGATCTCGAAACAGACGCTGCACATTGGAACTGTTATGGCCTCGATACTGAACATAAGCATAGCTTTGTTTTCAGACTTCCATCCTCACACACCTTGCCAGCAGACCATCTATGTTGGGAATTCTGGAAAAACAAAGCTGCCTTCTGCCTGCCCACCGGAAGGAAGAAATGCCCTATGGTTCTGCCCAGAATCGCCAAATGAGGGTCCAGCAGCATGGCCCTCAAGGGCACCCTGATATCATAGGCTGCCCTGTGAACTGATGCTCTGTCTGACACAGCCCGAGCCGCGACGTCCTGTCAGCCAGACACATAGCGCTACCCAAACGCTGCAGGTTGGCAATGTCTTTGTCAGAGCCGGTCATCTCCTGCGAACCTGGGTATGCAGGTATCTGACCCCAGAAGGTAGCGCAAATCCCTGCCTGTGGGGAAACCTGAATAACAGCAGAGTACTCCTCCTTCCACATGGCAGGAATGTGGATGTTGAGATGGTCGTACTACTCTAGAGTGGGAGCCATCTACATGGCCCTTAGGTCCTCGCCCACTCAGGATGGGCAGCTGGGCACAAGCAGGCCTTGTGAACCTCATCCTGAGAACCCTTTAAAGCACACCCTGTTGGGGGCTGGACCAGGAAGCAAGAGAGCAGGCCTCTCATGCCTCTTGGCCCAAATCCTAACCCTTGGTTGTGTTGTCCAGGCCACGTGACCCACAACCCCACTCTGGAATCCTTGTTTGGGTGGGACCCATGACGTGGAAAACAGCACTCTTCCCTTCCCCCAGAAAGACAGCAAACTCCTGGGAGCCGGAGGAAAAGCCCAGAGAGGAAGAACCTCCCATGGACCCATGTAGCAACCCTATCATTCCGAGGCCATCCTGGATAGAGAGTCTAGAGAGAAAAGCCTCTGCTACTGCTCCCAGGCATCCGAATTTCAGATCCTGAGGAGCTGCTTTCAGGGTCTGCAGAACGGGCCTGCCATAACTTCTCTCCTAAGTCTTCCCCGAGTTGCTGTCTGAAGATTTGGTTCCCAAAGCCGTGAGCACATGCCCTCCAGGATGGGACCTCCAGAACCAAACAGCATCACTGGGCCTGCTCTCCCGAGGGAACTCTGCACATCTCAGTTGCCCAAACCTTCCAGAATGGGAGAAAACTTCAAGGTATCTGAACCCACACCAATTTCATAGACTGCTCTGGAAAAAATGCGCAGTCTGACTGTTACACCTTCAGCACCTAACTGCAAGAAGAAAC
>NW_019159740.1:0-1251 GCF_002288905.1 Enhydra lutris kenyoni | reverse complement strand
CTGCTGTGATTCAGGTGCCCCCATAGGCAGGGATTTGCGCTACCTTCTGGGGTCAGATACCTGCATACCCAGGTTCGCAGGAGATGACGGCTCTGACCAAGACAGAGCCCAACTGGAGGATATGGGTCACGCTATGTGGCTGGCTGACAGGAGTCCTGGGCTAGGGCTGTGTCACACAGAGCATCAGTTCACAGGGCGGCTTATGATATCAGGGTGCCCTTGAGGCGCATGCTGCTGGACCCTCATCTGGAGATACTGGGCAGTCCCTTAGGGCATTTCTTCCTTCCGGTGGGCAGGCAGAAGGCAGGTTTGTTTTTCTAGAATTCCCAATATGGATGGCCTGCTGGCAATGTGTGTGAGGATGGAATTCTGAAAACAAAGCTATGCTTATGTTCAGTGCCGAGGCCATAACAGTTCCAATGTGCAGCGTCTGTTTCGAGATCTCAAGCACCTGAGGACGATCGCGAGTGAGATGTCTGTTCACAGTGGAATTTGTATCCATAATGGTCAGCGAAGGCTCGTGTCGCCTCAAGAAGCCTTCGTGGCTTTCCGAAGCTGGAGCTTGTGAGCTGCTCCAAACATTAAGGTGTCCTTCAGCGGGACAGGGGAAGTCCATTTAGAGGGCTCCAGGGTCCCCGTATGGAAAGATTCCATAGCAAAGCTCTCCGAATGGTTGCCTGGAAACCCAACCTTGCGTTCCCACAGTAGTCAAGGAACAGGGCAGCTTTGATCGGCTGCCTCAGGTTCGAAGTTCCAAGGGATCTGAGTTGACAGAGGTTCTCAGTCTGACGGGTCCCAATGCTGCTTGGTGTCCAGGGAGAACTTAGAATGTGGCTGTGGCTCTGGGGCCATGCAGGAATCTCCTAGCCTGAGGGTTGGTCCCCGTTCTCATGAGCAAGCTTTCCTTCTCGAGACCAGAGGGATCTATTGTGTGGCTAGGGGCCACAGGTTGGGCCATAAGTTGGTTTTCCAGAACAGGCCTGAGGGACAGAGGCCTGAAAACCTAAGCTTGGTATTGGATGAGGTTCTAGGGGCATGTCAGGTTTAATCTTCAGACTCAGGTCCACTGAAATGCGTTTCTTCCTGCAGGTAGGTGCTGAAGGTGTGTCAGTCAGACTGCGCTTTTTTTCCAGAGCAGCCTATGAAACTGGTGTGGATTCAGGTGTCTTGAAGGTATCTCCCATTCTGGAAGGTTTGGGCAACTGAGATGTGCAGAGTTCCCTCGGGAGAGCAGGCCCAGTGATGCTGTTT
>NW_019159739.1:0-1251 GCF_002288905.1 Enhydra lutris kenyoni | reverse complement strand
CAAGCTCCGTCGGGCGCGAGGCTTCCTGCTCCAAAGCCTGTGGGTGTCCCCTACCAGGCCCAGTACGCTGGGGCCGGGCCTGCCCCGAGCCCCGGACACGAACCCTCGCCTGCTCCCTCAGCCTCCCGTGGCCAGGGTCCTGAGCGTCGGGGCCTCCACCTGGGGAAACCTCGGTCCGCGCCGCGGCTCCCCCGCACGCCCCGGCGCCAATCTGGCCTTTCGGCGCTCCGGAGAAGCCTCAGAATGAGAGAAACTTTCGTTCGCCAACGGAGGGCCTCCGCACCCTCGGGCGCCCCAGCCGCTCGAACAGGCGGAGGCGGACGCCCGGCCCCAACCCGTCCCTCAAATCTGCTCCGGCAACCCACCCCTTTGCCGGGACCCCCGGTCGGACCGCGTCGTCTGGGAGCGTTTTCTGGGTGGCCGCGAGAGGCCCCGAGCGAGAAAGGGCCCTCGGCCCCGGGCAGCAGGGCGGTCCGCAGGGCTGCCCAACGCCGGCCAATTCTCACGAGCGTTCTGCCCAAACCGATCCCGGTTTGGGCAGAACGCTCATGAGAATTGGCCGGAAAACGCCCGGCGAACTCACTTCGGGCGCGGCTCGTATGCAGGGCAGCTCCCAGGGCCCGGCCCGGAATCGCGAGCCGTCGCGTCCAAACCCCGCTAGGAATCCCTCCGGGAGTCAGGCTCCGTCGGGCGCGAGGCCTTCTGCTCCAAAGCCTGTGGGGGTCCCCTACCTGGCCCTGTACCCTGGGGTCAGGCCTGCCCCGTGCCCCGGACACGAACCGTCGCCTGCTCCCTCAGCCTTCCGTGGCCAGGCTCCTGAGCGTCGAGGCCACCACCTGGGGAAACCTCGGTCCGCGCCGCGGCTCCCCCGCACGCCCCTGCGCAAATCGGGCCTTTCGGCGCTCCGGAGAAGCCTCAGAATGAGAGAAACATTCGTTCGCCAACGGAGGGCCTCCGCACCCTCGGGCGCCCCAGCCGCTCGAACAGGCGGAGGCGGACGCCCCCCCCAAAGCAGTCCCTCAACTCTGCTCTGGCAACCCTCCCCTTTGCCGGGAACCCCCGGTCGGGCCGCGTCGTCTGGGCGCGTTTTCTGGGTGGCCGCGACAGGCCCCGAGCGAGAAAGGGCCCTCGGCCCCGGGGACCAGGGCGGTCCGCAGGGCTGCCCAACGCCGGCCAATTCTCACGAGCGTTCTGCCCAAACCGATCCGGTTGGGGCAGAACGCTCGTGAGAATTGGCTGGAAAACGCCCGG
>NW_019159738.1:822-1251 GCF_002288905.1 Enhydra lutris kenyoni | reverse complement strand
GGCCTGGACAACCCCACCAAGGGTTAGGAATTGTGTCTAGGGGCACAATAGGTTCCCTCTGTGGGATCCTGGTCCAGCCCCGACAGGCTGTGCTTGAAAGGGGTCTCAGGCTAAGAGTCAAAATGCCTATTTGTGCCCAGTTGCCCCTCCTGAGTGGGCGTGGTCTCATGGGCCATGCAGATGGCTCCCACTCTGAAAGTGGTACAACCTTATCAACATTCACTTTCCTGCCATGGGGAAGGAGGAGTACTCTGTTGTGCTTCAGGTACACCCAAGGGCAGGGTTTTGCACTATCTTCTGGGGTCAGATACCTGCATATCCAGATTGGATGGAAATAACGGGCTCGGGCCAAGGCATTTCCCACCAGCAGGATATGGGTCCCGCTATCTGGCTGGCCGACAGGAGATTGGGTCTCGGGCTGTGTTACAC
>NW_019159738.1:0-722 GCF_002288905.1 Enhydra lutris kenyoni | reverse complement strand
TTAGGGACGAGATTATGTAATGCCCGACGTGCAGACCCTGAAAGCAGCTCCTCAGGATTTGAAATTCGGGTGCCTGGGAAGCAGTAGCAGAGGCTTTTCTCTCTGGACTGTATACCTAGGATGGTGTAGGAATGGACGGGTGAGCACATGGGTCCATGGGATATTCTCCCTTTCTGGGGATTCTGCCGTGCTCCCAAGAGTTTGGTGTATTTCTGGGGGAAGGGAAGATTGCTCTTTTTCATCTCAGGGGTCCTGCCCAAACAGGGATTCCAGAGACGTGTTGTGGGTCACGCGGCCTGGACAACCCCACCAAGGGTTAGGAATTGTGTCTAGGGGCACAATAGGTTCCCTCTGTGGGATCCTGGTCCAGCCCCGACAGGCTGTGCTTGAAAGGGGTCTCAGGCTAAGAGTCAAAATGCCTATTTGTGCCCAGTTGCCCCTCCTGAGTGGGCGTGGTCTCATGGGCCATGCAGATGGCTCCCACTCTGAAAGTGGTACAACCTTATCAACATTCACTTTCCTGCCATGGGGAAGGAGGAGTACTCTGTTGTGCTTCAGGTACACCCAAGGGCAGGGTTTTGCACTATCTTCTGGGGTCAGATACCTGCATATCCAGATTGGATGGAAATAACGGGCTCGGGCCAAGGCATTTCCCACCAGCAGGATATGGGTCCCGCTATCTGGCTGGCCGACAGGAGATTGGGTCTCGGGCTGTGTTACAC
>NW_019159737.1:0-1251 GCF_002288905.1 Enhydra lutris kenyoni | reverse complement strand
CTCACTTTCAGAGTCTTTTTCTTTGTACTTTAAACAAATGTATAATACCGTTGCCTGATTATTCATTTTAAGTTTCTATAATTGAATCAAAACAGCAATTAGAAGAAAGAAAGATGCCTGCTAGAACCAGAGAAGCTGAAGTGTGATAATAAGAACTAACAGCTGAGAGTCTGTCATGGAATTAGGAAAACAAGAGCTATTTCCAAAAGCACATAAGAGTGCGGAAAGAATTGCAGCTTAGGAGCTCCTTAGGTAGGGGTAAGCCTATCGCAGGGCTTCCCGAGTGTATCACTGCATCACAGACTAATAATGTCCTTGAGTTAATAATGAAAGATTCAGTTGTTTTTGGTATACTCTGTTTAAGACTTCAAGGAGGTGTAATGAGTCTTACAAAAATTTAGATGCACAAATATAATATTAAATATAGATTAGAGTAAATCTCAGGTATTGGGGAAATTAACAGAAGCAGAAAAGCTTATTCCCCAGAGAAATGAGATAAATACTTTCCGTGTGGATAGTGGTGCAATAATGCCTTTCGGTTGGACCTGGGGCTGGTCTGGCATAGGAAGTGGTCTAATGGGTGGTGTCATAGTTTGTATTCAAGGTGCCAGGAACTGGGGAGGACTTGTGCCTGAGAGAGCACAGGGCAGTGAGAGTCTGAGAGGAAAGACACACCAGTGTATGCTAGAGCTTGCTAACTCCGAGGGCAGTCTCCGGACCAGCAGCGGCAACATCACCCGGGAGCTTGTTAGAAGTACAGACGCTCAGATCCCACTCCAGACCTCCTGAGTCAGAACCGGAAGTCTGACAAGATTCCTGCGCACCTTCTGTTTGAAAAGTCGTAAATTAGTGAAAGTTGGGATTTCAGCGTGAAAGGATGTAGTCGACGACGAAAATCTGAGTTCAGAGTTTGGTATAACAAAGACACTGGGAATTCAAAAGCAAGTTCAAATTCTATAAAACTGCCAAGAATAACTCAGGGGTATCCATCTAGCTCTTAAAGAGAAGGCATGGGTGATCAAAATCATAAGCAGGGCAGATATCTTGCCCATATTTACGTTAAAAATCTTACAGCTCATCTCAAATTTTCTCTAAAGTGTTTTTACTGTAACATAATGTAAATATTTAAAAATGCACAAATATTTAAAAATGCACAAAATTTTAAAGCTATTTTAATGAGGTGAAATTTATATGCAGTAAGATCCATGATAACCTTTGACAAATGTGTAACCCATGCAATTACCCCTCTTG
>NW_019159736.1:0-1251 GCF_002288905.1 Enhydra lutris kenyoni | reverse complement strand
GTTTAGGCTTTCTTTGTTATTCTTTCTCCAGCTCCTTTAGGTGTAGGGTTAGGTTGTGTACTTGAGACCTTTCTTGTTTCTTGAGAAAGGCTTGTACCACTATATAGTTTCCTCTCAGGACTGCCTTTACTATGTCCCACAGATTTTGAACCATTGTGTTTTCATTATCATTTGTTTCCATGAATTTTTTCAATTCTTCTTTAATTTCCTGGTTGACCCATTCATTCTTTAGTAGGATGCTCTTTAGCCTCCATGTATTTGGGTTCTTTCAAAATTTCCTCTTGTGATTGAGTTCTAGCTTCAGAGAATTGTGGTCTGAAAATAGACAGGGAATGACCCCAATCTTTTCGTACCAGTTGAGACCTGCTTTATGACCCAGGATGTGATCTATTCTGGAGAATGTTCCATGTGCACTAGAGAAGAATGGGTATTCTGTTGCTTTGTGATGGAATGTTCTGAATAATCTGTGATGTCCATCTGGTCCAGTGTGTCATTTAAGGCCTTTATTTCCTTGTTGATCTTTTGCTTGGATGATCTGTCCATTTCAGTGAGGGGAGTGTTAAAGTCCCCTACTATTATTGTATTATTGTTGATGTGTTTCTTTGATTTTGTTATTAATTTGTTTATATAATTGGCTGCTCCCATATTAGGGGCATAGATATTTAAAACTGTTAGATCTTCTTGTTGGACAGACCTTTTGAGTATGATATAGTGTCCTTCCTCATCTCTAATTATAGTCTTCGGCTAAAAATCTAATTGATCTGATATAAGGATTGCCACCCCACCTTTCTTTTGATGTCCATTAGCATGGTAAATTGTTTTCCACCCCCCCACTTTAAATATGGAGGTGTCTTTGGGTCTAAAATGAGTTTCTTGTAGACAGCATATTGATGGGTTTTGTTTTTTTATCCATTCTGATACCCGGTGTCTTTTGATTGGGGCATTTAGCCCATTTACACTCAGGGTAACTACTGAGAGATATGAATTTAGTGCCATTGTATTGCCTCTAAGGTGACTATTACTGTAGATTGTCTCTGTTCCTTTCTCATCTACTACTTTTAGTCTCTCTCTTTGCTTAGAGGACCCCTTTCAATATTTCCTGTAGAGCTGATTTGGTGTTTACAAATTCTTTTACTTTTTGTTTGTCTTGGAAGCTTTTTATCTCTCCTTCTATTTTCAATGATAGCCTAGCTGGATATAGTATTCTTGGCTGCATGTTTTTCTCATTTAGTGCTCTGAATATATCATGCC
>NW_019159735.1:482-1252 GCF_002288905.1 Enhydra lutris kenyoni | reverse complement strand
AAAGACCTCGAATAGCCAAAGGAATATTGAAAAAGAAAGCCAAAGTTGGTGGCATCACAATTCCAGACTTCAAGCTCTATTACAAAGCTGTCATCATCAAGACAGTATGGTACTGGCACAAAAACAGACACATAGATCAATGGAACAGAATAGAGAGCCCAGAAATAGACCCTCAACTCTATGGTCAACTAATCTTCAACAAAGCAGGAAAGAATGTCCAAGGGAAAAAAGACAGCCTCTTCAGTATTAAACATATTTTAAATAACCTCATTTATGATGGCAAAGAAGAAAGTTCTGAGCTAAACTACTTTGAAAATGACTGGGTTTATATGTTTAAACTCAAAAGAAACTGAACACAAGAACTGTACTCTGATTGGCAAAATTGTTTTCTCATGATGGTATAAATTAACAATTTTGAAATTATTATATAGGTATAATGGAATTAAAGAATTAAATAAATTGATGGGTGATGATGAGATCCAGGTTTATCACAGTTGGAATGGAACATTATAGTCAAGCAAAAAAAAAAAAGGAGGGGGTAGAAATATCCATGCCATACTAGATTAGAGTTAGACACATCAAATACTAATACATGTCTAGCTTAACAGAGAGAAAGATGGGTACATACAGAAATATTTGTAGATGTGTATACACAGGCTAGTATATACACATATAAATCCTTGTTCTGTCCTCTAAGAGGGCCTAGTAACAAGGACAGCCCAACATCAATGAACACACTCAGAGCTCATATCTCAATTTCTTTTTTTTTT
>NW_019159735.1:0-382 GCF_002288905.1 Enhydra lutris kenyoni | reverse complement strand
AAAGACCTCGAATAGCCAAAGGAATATTGAAAAAGAAAGCCAAAGTTGGTGGCATCACAATTCCAGACTTCAAGCTCTATTACAAAGCTGTCATCATCAAGACAGTATGGTACTGGCACAAAAACAGACACATAGATCAATGGAACAGAATAGAGAGCCCAGAAATAGACCCTCAACTCTATGGTCAACTAATCTTCAACAAAGCAGGAAAGAATGTCCAAGGGAAAAAAGACAGCCTCTTCAGTATTAAACATATTTTAAATAACCTCATTTATGATGGCAAAGAAGAAAGTTCTGAGCTAAACTACTTTGAAAATGACTGGGTTTATATGTTTAAACTCAAAAGAAACTGAACACAAGAACTGTACTCTGATTGGCAAAA
>NW_019159734.1:0-1252 GCF_002288905.1 Enhydra lutris kenyoni | reverse complement strand
CTATGACCCTGCAATTGCACTACTGGGTATTTACCCCAAAGATACAGATGGAGTGAAAAGAAGGGCCATCTGTACCCCAATGTTTATAGCAGCAATGGCCACATTCCACTTTTCAAAGGGAGTGTGGCAACATTACCTGTTAATGTAGAAGACCATGCTGTTTGGGAGATGTTGGGGTCACCTTTGGAAAATATCATCTGTCAATACCTCTTTTCTAATTATACAGAAGCACACATTTGATTTAAGTGGGCATTTGAATGGACAGGTTTAGTGTCTATATTTCTGTCTAGAATCTCACCTTCTTTACCAGAAAGAAGGTGCCTTGTGGAGAAGAAGGTCTTCTGATTTAGAGAAAGGGAAATATCTGAGGGAAATGGAGGCTGGAGGAAATACCAACAAAGGGAGTTAGAGTCTAATGTGCTTTTTGATATCATGAATGTCCCAGCAGCAGACAAATATAGACCAGGGGCAATGACTCTATGAACTTCATAAGATTTATTAAAACTTCGAATTTCCCTTTGTTTGTTCTTCTGGGAGAAAAAACCATCATACCAAAGACATGCATTTGTCTTTGACCATACCAAGAAAATGTTGAGCAGGAGTAAGGATAAACCACTAAGGAGGCAAATGTGAGGAGGAAGAAGCCCCACAATAAAGTCTGTTTATAGTGTTAATACTTAAAGAGGAAGGAAGAGCAGGCTGGGTCCATAGGGATCACAGAGAAAAAAAAAAAAAAGAAAGAAAAGAAAAGAACAGGAAACTGGCCTTCAACTTGAACACAGTCCCGGGGATTTTGCAATCTGAAATCCCTAGAAAAGTGATACAATAGCTTAAAGCAAGCCTGACATTAATGATGCCAGCTAAATCAAACTAGATTAAATGTTTAAACCTGACAAACATCTCGTTGTAAAGCAGGAGCAGTCTGCAATGGCTAATGCAGAATTATGATTATTGCTTTGTAGGTCCTTCCATTGGTCCTATTTTCTCTGTTCCCCCTCTCTTTTCTACACCTCCCACTACTTTTGTTTACTTGTAAGTCATTTTTACTGTTTTCTTTCATTTTACAATTAGAGAAGTTAGAAGGAGGAATGAAAATATTAAAAATCATCTAATTCAGCAGTCTCACTTAAACCAGAAGAAAGCAGCCCCAGAGAAGTAGTGACATGCTCAGAGTCAATGTGGATTCTTTGGAATGGCAGTGTTGTGAATGAATGTTGCTGTACTTACCATTCACGTGGTTCCTAGTATATGA
>NW_019159733.1:0-1252 GCF_002288905.1 Enhydra lutris kenyoni | reverse complement strand
ATGAGGTTCTAGGGGCATGTCAGGTTCAATCTTCAGACTCAGGTCCATTGACGTGCGTTTCTTCCTGCAGGTAGGAACTGAAGGTGTGTCAGTCAGACTGCGCATTTTTTCCAGAGCAGCCTATGAAATTGGTGTGGGTTCAGGTGCCGTGAAGGTTTCTCCCATTCTGGAAGGTTTGGGTAACTGAGATGTGCAGACTTCCCTCCGAAGAGTAGGCCCAGTGATGCTGTTTGGTTCTGGAGGTCCCATCCTGGAGGGCATGTGGTCACGGCTTTGGGAACCAAGTCTTCAGAGAGCAACTCGGGGATGTCTTAGGAGCGATGTTATGGCAGGCCCGATCTGTAGACCCTGAGAGCAGCTCCTCGGGATTTGATAGACCCAGGAAAAAAACCAGTAGCAGAGGCTTTTCTGTCTGGACTCTATATCCAGGATGGCCTCGGAATGAGAGGGTTGCTACATGGGTCCATGGGAGGTTTTTACTATCTGGGGTTTTTCCCCGGCTCCCTAGAGTTAGCTGTCTTTCTGGGGGAAGGGAAGAATGCTATTTTCCACATCAGGGGTCTGCCCAAACAAGGATTCCAGAGTGCGCTTGTGGGTCACGTGGCCTGGACAACCCCACCAAGGGTTAGGATTTGGGCCAAGTGGCAGAGAGGCCTGCTCTCTGGCTTCCTGGACCAGCCCCCAACAGGGTGTATTTAAAGGTGTCTCAGGCTGAGGGTCACAAGGCCTGATTGTGCCCAGCTGCCCCTACTGAGTGGGCTTGGTCTCATGGGCCATTTAGATGGCTCCCTCCCTAGAGTAGTACAACGATCTCAACGTCCTAATTCCTGCCATGAGGAAGGAGGAGTACTCTCCTGGGATTCAGGTTCCCCCATAGGCAGGGATTTACGCTACCTTCTGGGGTCAGATACCTGCATACCCAGGTTCGCAGGAGATGACGGGCTCTGACCTAGAAAGAGCCCACCTGCAGGATATGGGTCGTGCTATGTGCCTGGCTGACAGGAGGCCGGGTCTCGGGCTGTGTCAGGCAGAGCATCAGTTCACAGGGCGGCCTATAATATCAGGGTGCCCTTGAGGGCCATGAGGCTGGATCCTCATCTGGGGGTTCTGGGCAGACCCGTAGGGCATTTCTTCCTTCCGGTGGGCAGGCAGAAGGCAGCTTTGTTTTTCCAGAATTCCCAATATGGATGGCCTGCTGGCAAGGTGTGTGAGGTTGGAAGTCTGAAAAGAAAGCTATGCTTATGTTCAGTGC
>NW_019159732.1:0-1252 GCF_002288905.1 Enhydra lutris kenyoni | reverse complement strand
CACACACACACACACACACACACACACACACACACACACAGGACCTTCATGCCTCCACCCAAGTCCAGTCACACTTGTTCCCTGTCTACCTGTTTACCACTTTCTCTTGTCCCATTTATCATCTTCTCTTCTGAAAAAGCTTAACTCATACAGTCCCCACCGCTCACAGGGTCCCCGAAGCCAGTCATTCTCTCCTTTCATGAAAGCCCTCTGTCCATTGCTTACCTCTGCAAAAATTCTCAGCACACTGTATTAAAGGCATTTATTTTCATGCTCCTTGAGGGCAGGGATGTTGTCTAATTCATTTCTCTTTCCAACATTCAGTACTTAGCACATGATAGGTACTCTTAAAAAATTTATATATATTATGTAGACGTATTTTTAAAAGACTAAATGATGGAATGAACAAATAGATGAATATTGACACTTTTTTTTCTTCTCTATCCTCAACTGTGTTAATTCAGTAATACTTATCTGCCTATAGAATCTGACAACAGGCATTTGAGAGATATAGTTATATATATAAAAATATTTATATATATATTTATAAATATATAGATATTTATATTTATTTATGTATTATACATATATAATATATAATATATATAATATACATTTATATATATATTTATAAATATATATAATTTATATAGAGAGAGAGGGAGGTATGTGTGTCCTTGAATTTCACGATCAACTTCATTATGATATGGTTATACTTTACATATAAAAGCATCTTAGCTTGTGTGTGTGAATACACACTTTATAGTGAGATTTAAATATCCCATCACTATAGTAAATAATCTCAGCATTTCTTTAAGTGAATTAGAAGAAAATTTCCTTATATTGGTTTTATTTATCTTCCCTAGGTCAAAACTTTAGCCTCTGCATCATGGAAGCAGAACATTAGAAACATCTTTGGTAACTGACTAAATTAACACAAAACAGTTGGCTTACCAAACAGCATGTCCAGGTTACCAATAAAGATTTTTTTTGGTGAAAATATTAAGTCTATCACAGTGACTTTCAAAGTCTTTATTCTCACCCCTTTAAAGCTTCAAATTGTATATTTTTATGAGTCACCTTGAAATATTCTAAATAAAATGCAATTGCACTGTTTTGAACAACACAATGCCTGGCACAAAGGAGACATCTGATAAATATCTGTTATCATTGACTAACTCGCCCCTGCTTGATTGTATAATCCCTGAGAGCAGAAAGTATGTCTTATTAACAGTGCAACCCCATAGAGTCA
>NW_019159731.1:0-1252 GCF_002288905.1 Enhydra lutris kenyoni | reverse complement strand
TATCCTCCTTCCTCTATTCTATTTTTCTGCCAAGATCTGCTCCCTCATTACATTTTCTGGAACACTGTACTATATATCTGCTTTGTTGAAAAGAGACTCACCTATTTCTTGGGGTAAATTATGTTTCCTCTCCCACTTCACAACTAAGACTAACTGAACATTGAGCAAAATATCCCAAATGGAGCTTTCAACCTGAATACTGCTTTGGAACTATGCCAGCTTTTCCTGAGTATTAACTGCTCTTCTAAGGGTTGTCTAATTCTTCAAATTGCATTTTGAATTATGTCTATTTTAGACCTACAGATAGAAAAATTCAGATGTTTCACAGAGGGATTTGGAGAAATAATTTTCTAAGCAAAAAGTTTGACTGAGTCCTAGCAGAAGAAATAAGGTAATGATTTTGTCTGGTTTAATAAGACCCAAAGAAGGGAAATGGGGTCAATAACTATATTTTCAAAGAAATGTGTTTAAAGTAGTCTTAAACATTATAGTTCGATTTCTAATTTCAAAAATGGATTAACTTGCTTTATCGTTCATCCGCTTTTCAAAAAAGGCAATATCTAATCCATTCATTGTACTTTGTCTTTGTGCCCTATGGTGGAAGAAAATACTAGCTCTGCCATCTTTCTGCGACCCTCAGAGCTGCTTCATTAGACTTTAGTAATGGTTCCAAGTTCATTTTACTTCTTTAAGGCTCAGAGTAGGCTATAAAAGGGGCCATGCCTCCCTCTCAATGGAATTTTTAGTGAATAGTTTAAATACTGCCCTAATTTGTGCTTTCTTTCCGCTCTTCGAGCAATGACCTAAGAACAGGGAAGGGTCTCTAACTTGATTTCATTAAACCCTGGGAGAAGAGCTCATGATTGACCTCATCATCCTTTTTTTCCTTGTTGTTTTTTTTATTTGTTCCTTTGTTTTGGGTTCTCTGTTGATGCCCCATGGAATGGGAATACAGAGGGGTCAGTGCTCAATATGGTTTTAGACTTAATCCTCATCAATGGCTTCATTTTCTATTTAAAGAAAGTAACTGAATTGATGGGAAAAAAAGTGCTAACCAAGATTTGTAGCATGTTCAGCAAGCTTTTAATTCCCGTATGATAGTGTATTAAACACAGAGTATATAACTTCACACATTTCCTTTTTTGTAACTATAAGAGTTAACTTCAGCCTGACACAACATTCTCTTCCAAGCAAACTCAGCATGAACCTCACCTTTTCCTAGCAACTCCATAGGGAGAATGCTGTTCTTCTA
>NW_019159730.1:566-1253 GCF_002288905.1 Enhydra lutris kenyoni | reverse complement strand
ACTGCTGGCTTTTCCTCCTTATGGTTTCAGGTCTCATCTATAGACTCTAGATTCCTCCTTTCCCAAGGAAGGCTGCCACTGGATAAAAAGAGCATAGATAGAGGAGCCTGCAGCATGTCCTCCAAAAATGTGGTTAACGTGTGTTCCAGAAATGGTGCTTATAGGAATCAGACATAAAGAACAGAGATTTGTGACACAGATGTACTTATTAATTTAATGATGTGAGTCAAACAATTGGAAAAGGCTCAGTTGTTCAACAGATGGTGCTTTGAGTGCTGTCACTGCGAATATCCAAGGGGACAGCAGTGACCGTGCCTATCCACTGTAGGGACATCAGGTAGAACAAGAACCCAACCCTAAAACTCTCCCTGTCCCCACAGCGTCTTTGCACACACACGTGCGTGCAAGCAAGCACACACTTAATCCAGAGGGAAAAGCATGGAAAGAGGACACCATCCATTATGGGTGATTATTTCATTGAAGAAGGAATGTGTCTTCATTTATTCATATTTAAATCATTATTTTACTACATAAATATAGTCTGCCTAAACCTAAAGAACTACTTACTTTATTTCCTGACTTGTTAGTAAAAAATGGGAAGATGTAAGATGTAATGTTAATATTTTTATAATATGCCCACTAAAATAGTTTAAACGTGGCCTATGTAGGAAAATGAAATAATTTAAA
>NW_019159730.1:0-466 GCF_002288905.1 Enhydra lutris kenyoni | reverse complement strand
TTATGAAAGGGAACACAATTCCAGAAAATGAAAGTAGTTCATTTTGGGGCTTCCCATGATCATTGCTGTTTCAGAACAATTCGGCATAATAAAATGCTTTTTTAATAAAAAGAATTGAAAAAAAAAAAAAAAGGTTTTTGTATCTTTCCTATGTTTTGTAGCCAGACAGAGAAGGTCATAATGTAGGATACCAGGCACGTGAAAATCCCAGATGAAGTAAAGTACTGAAGACAGAGAGAACAACAGCGGTTGCCGGGACTGGGGTGAGGGAATGAGCATTGAGTGATACATAGCCCAGGTTTCTCTGTGATGGAAATATTCCTCAAGTAAATGGTTGTGCAATACTCTTAAAGTGCTTAATGGCACCTCCATATTCCATTGAAAAGGATCAGAGTAAAATTTTATGTAAACTCAAGTTCTACTTTATTTAATGAACAAAATCCATTAAGCCATTATACAAGTGTAT
>NW_019159729.1:0-1253 GCF_002288905.1 Enhydra lutris kenyoni | reverse complement strand
AGTGTACTCCTCCTTCCGCATGGCAGGAAAGTGGATGTTGATATGGTGGTACTACTTTCAGAGTGGGAGGCACCTGCATGGCCCATGAGACCACGCCCACTCAGAAAGGGCAACTGGGCACAAACAGGCATTGTGACTCTTAGCCTGAGACCCCTTTCAAGCACAGCCTGTCGGGACTGGACCAGGATCCCACAGAGAGAAACTATTGTGCCCCTAGACCAAATCCTAACCCTTGGTGGGGTTGTCCCGGCCACGTGACCCACAACCCGTCTCTGGAATCCCTGTTTGGGCAGGACACCTGAGATGGAAAAGAGCACTCTTCCCTTCCCCCAGAAAAACACCAAACTCTTGGGAGCCTGGCAGAATCCCCAGAAAGGGAGAATATCCCATGGACTCATGTGCTCACCCGTCCATTCCGAGACCATCCTATGTATACAGTCCAGAGAGAAAAGCCTCTGCTCCTGCCTCCCAGGCACCCGAATTTCTAATCCTTAGGAGCTGCTTTCAGGGTCTGCACATCGGGCCTGCCATAACCTCGCCCCTAATTCTTTCCCGAGTTGCTGTCTGAAGACTTCATTCCGAAAGCCTTGACCACATGCCCTCCAGGATGGGACCCCCGGAACCACACCGCATCACTTGGCCTGCTCTCCCGAAGAAACTCTGCACGTCTCAGTTGCCCAAACCATCCAGAATGGGAGACACCTGCAAGGCACCTCAATCCAGCCCAATTTCATAGGCCGCTCTGGAAGAAAGGCGCAGTATGAGACACTGTCGACACCTACCTCCAGGTAGACACGCACATCAATGGGCCTGAGTCCGAAGATTGAACCTGACATGCCCCTAGAACCTCATCCAAAACCTAGCTTAGGTTTTCAGGCCTCTGTCCCTCCGGCCTGTTCTGGAAAACCAACATATGGCCCAACGTGTGGTCCCTGAGCCATACAGGAGAACCCCTCAGGTCCCGAGAAGGAAACTTTGCTCTTGGGAACGGGGTCCCAACCACAGGCTAGGAGGATCCTGCATGGCCCCAGAGCTACCGCCGCATTCTAAGGTCTCCCTGGACACCAAGCAGCATTGTGACCCGTCAGACTGAGAACCTCCGTCAACTCAGATCCCTTGGAACTGCGAAGTAGAGCCACTAGATCAAGGCTGCCCTGTGTCTAGGCTTCAGGGGTAACGGAGGTGGAGTTTCCAGGCATCCATTCGGAGAGCTCTGCTATCGAATCTTTCCATATGGGGACCCTGGAGCCCTC
>NW_019159728.1:0-1253 GCF_002288905.1 Enhydra lutris kenyoni | reverse complement strand
TAGGAGCACAGCAACTTGGATTTGAGGACATTATCTTTATTTCCAAGTATTTCTTTTAATTAAAAATAAGTACCATATTAGCCTTGAAGCTATTAGGAATTTTTAGTTTATTTGCATATATGGATTGGCCAGTGCAGTTGATACCTACCTTAAAGTGAATTTTTAATAATCAGAGAATGAGCACATTATTTATTTTTAATTTTATTTATTTTTTTGAGAGAGTGAGAGAGAGAGCACAAGAGGGGGTAGAGTTAGAGGGAGAAGCAGACTCCCCACTGAGCAGGGAGCCCCATGCAGGACTCAATCCCAGGACCCCAGGATCATGACCCCAGTGGAAGGCAGTTGCTTAACCAACTGAGCCACCCAGATGCCCAAATGAGCACATTATTAAACTGAACTGATTTTCATTTGAAACTTTCTCATGATTTTTCATTACCCAAAGACTACAAATTTATATGTCTAAACCCATCCTTTCACTTAAGTGTTCTGTATGTTCAACTGAATACTGAACATTTACATTTCAATATTCTGTCTTTTTTATTTAATTCTACCTGGCCACAATTGAATTTATTATATCTTTTAAGCAGGTGCTGTAATTCAATTCTTGGATTTTGTTAATGGTGTTAACATATTTTGGCTATATAAGATTAGAAGAAGAGAGGTGCCTGGTGGTGCAGTTTGTTGTGTGGCACTTGGTTTCTGCTGGGCCATCATCTCAGAGACATGGGATCCAGCCCCACATCAGGGCTTTGAGCTTGGCATGGAATCTGCTCAGTTATCTCTCTCCCTCTGTTCTATACCCCCCCCATTTCTCTCTCTCTCAAAATAAATAAATAAATAATATATAAATCTTAATTTTGGAAGAAGAGCTCAAAATCTTTAACTATTTTTGAAAGCACTATGGAAATTCTCAAATTCTATCCAGATGCAAATTGTTAATATTTTGTCTCAGACTCCCCCCTCACATCTTTTGTATAAAATCATGAAGATCTAATTTTGAATGTTTATAGTATCTTTCTGTGTTTTCATATATACAATTGTAGTTCAAGTCTTCATTATCTCATGGATCTGTATTCAGTAATAGCTTCATTCATTTGTAAGTTCACTTATTCAAAGCTATATATTGGAAAGCTACTGTGTACCTCTACTATATCCTGCTTTCATTAAATTTACAGTCTAATGACAAAGGTAGACATAGAAGAAGTGTAAGCATGATAAATGTAATGAAGAAAGCAGAATGCTATGTTTACATG
>NW_019159727.1:0-1254 GCF_002288905.1 Enhydra lutris kenyoni | reverse complement strand
AGCAGATGTAGTGAAAAGAAGGGCCATCTGTACCCCAATGTTTATAGCAGCAATGGCCACGGTCGCCAAACCGTGGAAAGAACCAAGATGACCTTCAAAGGACGAATGGATAAGGAAGATGTGGTCCATATACACTATGGAGTATTATGCCTCCATCAGAAAGGATGAATACCCAACTTTTGTAGCAACATGGACGGGACTGGAAGAGATGATGCTGAGTTGAATAAGTCATGCTGAGAGAGTCAATTATCATATGGTTTCACTTACTTGTGAAGCATAACAAATAGCATGGAGGACATGGGGAGTTAGGAGAAGGGAGTTGGGGGAAATTGGAAGGGGAGGTGAACAATGAGAGACTATGGACTCTGAAAGACAATCTGAAGGGTTTGAAGAGGTGGGGGGTGGGAGGTTTGGGGAACCAGGTGGTGGGTATTAAAGAGGGCACTGACTGCATGGAGCACTGGGTGTGGTACAAGAACAATCAAAACTGTTATGTTGAAAATAAATTTTAAAAAAATTATTAAAAATGGGCAGAAGATATGAACAGACACTTCTTCAATGAAGACATACAAATGGCTATCAGACACAGGAAATAATGTTCATCATCACTAGCCATCAGGGAAATTCAAATTAAAACCACATTGAGATATCACCTTACTCCAGTTAGAATGGCCAAATTAGCAAGACACGAAACAACATGTGTTAGAGCAGATGTGGAGAAAGGGGAACCCTCTTACACTGTTGGTGGAAATGCAAGTTGGTGCAGCCACTTGGAGAACACTGTGGAGATTCCTCAAGAAATTAAAAAAAGAGCTTCCCTAGGACCCTGCAATTGCACTACTGGGTATTTACCGCAAAGATACAGATGTAGTGAAAAGAAGGGCCATCTATACCCCAATGTTTATAGCAGCAATGGCCACGGTCCCCAAACTGTGGAAAGAACCAAGATGCCCTTCAACGGACAAATGGATAAGGAAGATGTGGTCCATATACACTATGGAGTATTATGCCTCCATCAGAAAGGATGAATACCCAACTTTTGTAGCAACATGGACGGGACTGGAAGAGATGATGCTGAGTGAAGTAAGTCAAGCAGAGAGAGTCAATTATCATATGGTGTCACTTATTTGTGGAGCATAACAAATAACATGGAGGACAAGGGGAGTTAGAGAGGAGAAGGGAGTTGGTGGAAATTGGAAGGGGTGGTGAACCATGAGAGACTATGGACTTTGTGTGTGTGTGTGTGTGTGTGTG
>NW_019159726.1:0-1254 GCF_002288905.1 Enhydra lutris kenyoni | reverse complement strand
AGCCCGAAGATCAGACCTGCCTTATCGCTAGGAGACAGTAGGGAATGCATGTAGGGGTGCCCAGGCATCCATCCTTAGATCCCTGCTCTCGAGTCTGTCTATATGGGGCGTCGTGGAGCCATCCAGGAGGACTTGCATGTCCCGCCCAAGGAATCCTTTTGGTTTGGAGCATCTCACAAATCCCAGTGAGAGAAAACATCCAGTCAGAATGAGCCCCACCCACTTCATGAATCGGCCATCATAGTCACAAACTACAACCTGAGCCAACGTCTGATCCTCGCGCTGACTTCTGACGCAGGACATCTCGATACAGCCTCTGCAGAGTCGGCCTGCCGTGTTCTCTCCCTGGACCCTAACTCTAGCTTTTGTCCTTATACTCCCGGCCAAAAAGTCCACCTGGTTTCAAATTCTGGAGACACATCGCAGCACCGTGCGTGCCCAACAGAAGAAAATCTAGCCTTATTGGGCTGCCCAGAAACCCAAAAGGAGGTACCGCCTGCACGACACTCAAATGGACCCCAATTATAGACGCTGCTATGGGGACTGATGCACTGTCTGACACAGCCTGAGACCGACCCCCCTGACTGACACCCCGTCAGCAGACCCCAACCCAGCACTTCGGGCCCTCCATGGCTCAGGTCTCCTTCACTTTTCAACATGGTTTTCAGGCTTTGGAACCTAGCTCTTATATCAACAACTGCCCAGGGTGGAGCCAGATGCAGAAATCAGAACTCCTCTTCCCCATGACAAGAAAGCTGCCTGTGAGCATGGTCTCCAACCTTCAGGGTAGTAGAAACCAGCATGGCCCATGAGGCCACGCCCAAGCTTAAGGGTCGCCTTGGGCACAAACAGGCGTTTGTGAACCTCAGCGGGAGCCCAATACTCGAGGAAGACCTCTCAGGGGCTAGACCAAGAGCCAGCATATGGGGCTCGCCATGCCCTAGGCCCCCAATCCTAACCAGAGTTTGGGTTTTCTTGTTGCCCATAATCCGGGCTCTGCTCTGTAATCCCTCTTTCAAGGGAGACCTGAGGCCCAAAACAGTCCTCCTCCCTTCCCACAGAATGACCCCAAACTCCTGGAAGTGGGGGCCAAATCCACATAGAGGGAGACTCATCCAAGGCCCATGAGTCCACCCCTCCTTCCACGGCCATCCTTGACACGAAATCCAGAGACAAAAGCCTGAGCGACCGCCTCCCACTCGCCCTTCTTTCAGGTCCCGAGGAACTCCACTCACAGACTGTAGATCAGGCCTG
>NW_019159725.1:0-1254 GCF_002288905.1 Enhydra lutris kenyoni | reverse complement strand
AAAAAACCCAGAGCTTTTGAAAACTCCATGAACCCATGAGGCTACCCCCCAAATCGATGGTTCTCATGGACACACGCTCCAGCTTGAGTGACCCCCTCATACTTGCCTTAAACTGAGATCCCGGGGAGCTCGCTCAGCATCTGTAGATTGGGCCTGCCATGCTCTAGGCCCTAACCCTAGTCTTAGCTTGGGATTTCGTACTTCTCTCCTCAGAGTCCTGGTCCACAAGCCCTGTAGATAGGGAACACTGGAGTCATACCACAGGACTCTGCCTGCCCTCCAGAAGGAAAACGTGCCCTATGGAGCTGCATGAAACCCCCAGATTATGAGACAGCTTCAAGAGACCAAAAGCCACTCCTATTTACAAAAGCCGGCACTGGACACTAATACAATTATTTCCCTCAACCTGAGTCCTACCTCCAGACAGACACTCACGTAGCTGGCACAAAGGCAGCAGATTGACCTGCCATGCCCCTAGCACCTTATCCTAACCCTAGGTTAGTTTTTCAGGCATCCATACTGACCCTGCTCTTGTAATGCCTAATGGAACCTCCTACCAAATGCCCTGAGGCATTGGGGGAGAGGTTGGCCGCAAAGTTTGCAGCGTGTGAATCCCTGGGGATTCTGGAAGTCAGAGCTCCACAGTGTTGGCAGACAGCAAGAGTACATCTTTCTGTATCAGATACTCCAGCCAAGTAACTCTGGCAGTGGACTACACTAGAATGTGGGAGCCTGGTTGCAGTGTTCCAAATTCTATTGGGGTCTGCAGTCAAAGAAGTGACTAAACTGCCTGAGATCACCTGCCCAGTTCCAACCTGGATTATCACCTACATAAACAGTGTTCAGGGCTGTTGTCTGCCCATCTCCTTTCTGCATGCAAGGCCACATCCGTACACAGTGACACCAACACACATATTTCCACAGGCCTCCAATGAAGGCTGAGTGCAGCCAGGGCCCCACCTGGCTTCAGACACAACTCTCCACTCTTACCTGTTTGTGACCCTGGGTAAGCTATTATGCCTGTCCAGGGTGGTCTGCATCTTGTATGTACAATACAGATGATTGTAGCATGGACTTCCTCCACACGTCCACAGGCATGTGTGGAATAATATCTGTAATATTGGAGGAATGGTGTCACATGTAGGAAATCTCTTCAAGTACATTATCTTCTTCTAAATTTCTCTGAGTCTGCTACTCGTCAGATCCTACCCTACAATCCTTAATGGTGTGTGTAAGTGTGCGTGTGTGTGCGTG
>NW_019159724.1:0-1254 GCF_002288905.1 Enhydra lutris kenyoni | reverse complement strand
TTTTGAGCTGCAGGGCACGGGTCTGGTGACTGCAGAGAGACGGTGCAGGTGTGTTCCCTGGGGGTTGCACACACTAGCTGTAGGAGTTCCTCCCGGAAAGTGTTTTCCTGGCTTCAGCCTGTGTTGCTCGGCCTCTGGCACTAGCGGGTGGAGACCTTCATGAGGACCGGCAAAAGCATCAGGCACCTCCTTCGAGCCGGAATCGAACCAGCGACCTAAGGATGTCCACACACGTGTCTAGTCTACAGTCCTCCGCTCTACCAGCTGAGCTATCGAAGGGCGCGCGATGTCGAGGCTGAGTCATTGCTCTTTCTGGAAATGACGGGAGCAAGACACCCGCCCGCCCCCAGGTGCACTTTGCCTCGGATTGGTCGGAAGTTCCCTTTGAAGCGAGCCAAACACACGCTGAGACCTGACCGCAGCCAGGCACCCCGCGGCGGCGATTTTCAAGACACCCGGGCCCGGGCTCTCACCTGTTTCCTCCTTTCTCCTCTCCGAGTTCCTTTCCTCAGTGGGAAGGGTCGGGGGGAGATGGGGCCGGGGGCCAGAAACCGGATTACGGGGGAGGGGAAAGGGGTGTTGGCGAAAGGGTTGCGTGAGTTCGGGTGGGGCAGGGTTTGCAGAAGAAATGAAAGGCGAACCCAGGCCTGTGGGCCCCAGGTAGGCGGCCGCGAACCACAGGACCTCAGGCTCAGGTGGAGGAGCGCCCTCTCTCAGGGCCCTCGGCCCCCTCCTCCAACCCAGGGTTCTGACGTGCCCGCTCCATCCCCACCCCACCCACCCATGCACCCGCCCAACACGCTCCCGGCTCGGCTGCCCTCCAGGACGTCGGCTCACTTTCGGCGCGGGGACACCCACCTGGAAGTGATGGGAAAGGCTCTGGGGCTAGGCGGGGAGACCACGCCCACGGGGCCCGGGCGTCGCGGCCAGTGTGGCTCCCCTCCTCCCGCAGCTCCTCTCCTTGGCGCCCCTCCTCTGCGCACCGACCCGGATTCCTTTGGCAGGGGCGGCTGCTCGCTGAAGTAGCTCAGGGTTCTGTGGGTTTCCCGGAGGCGCACGGAAGACAAGAGGGGCAGAGATGCCCGGTGTGATCCCGGGTGGACTCGTTTGCTCTGTTTCCACGTCTTTCACAGACATTTCAGATCCCACCTGGTGTGAGCTCGCCTTCTCCAGAACACCTCACCCACCCAGCCAAGGTCCCCCAGAGTCCCGGCAAGCCATCCCCAGTGCCCTTGCCTGGAGCGAGTGTGCGGT
>NW_019159723.1:0-1254 GCF_002288905.1 Enhydra lutris kenyoni | reverse complement strand
CACCCGAATTTCAAATCCTGAGGAGCTGCTTTCAGGGTCTGTACATCGGGCCTGCCATAAGCTCGCCCCAAACTCTTCCCCGAGATGCTGTCCGAAGACTTCGTTCCCAAAACCTTGACCACATGCCTTCCAGGATGGGACTCCCAGAACCACACCGTATCACTGGGCATGCCCTCCCGAGGAAACTCTGCCAGTCACAGTTGCCCAAACCATCCAGAATGGGATAAACATGCAAGGCACCTGATCCCACCCCAATTTCATAGGCCGCTCTGGAAAAAAAGGCGCAGTATGAGACACCGTCAGCACCTACCTCTAGGAAGACACGCATGTCAATGGGCCTGACTCCGAAGAATCAACCTGACATGCCCCTTGGAACTCATCCAAAACCTAGTTTAGGTTTTCAGGCCTCTGTCCCTCTGGCCTGTTCTGGAAAACCAACATATGGCCCAACGTGTGGTCCCTGAGCCATACAGTAGAACCCCTCTGGTCCCGAGAAGGAAACTTTGCTCTTGGGAATGGGGTCTCCCCCAATGGCTAGGAGGTTCCTGCATGGCCCCAGAGCTACCGCCACATTCTACGGTCTCCCTGGACACCAAGCAGCATTGTGACCCGTGAGACTGAGAACATCCGTCACTCAGATCCCTTGGAACTGCGAAGCAGAGCCACTGGATCAAAGCTACCCTGTTCCTTGGATTCAGTGGTAAAGGAAATGGATTTTCTAGGCATCCATTCGGAGAGCTCTGCTATCGAATCTTTCCCTATGGGGACCCTGGGGCCCTCTAACTGGACTTCCCCTGTCCCGCTGAAGGACACCTTGCTGTTTGGAACAGCTCACAAGCCCCAGCTTGGGAAAGCAGCCAAGGCTTCTTGAGGCCACACGAGCATTCGTTGGCCATCAGGGATAAAAATTCCAGCGTGAGCAGACATCTCACACTCGATTTTCCGCAGATGCTTGAGATCTCGAAACAGACGCTGCACATTGGAACTGTTATGGCCGCGGCTCTGAACATAAACATAGCTTTGTTTTCAGACTTCCTTCCTCACACACCTTGCCAGCAGTCCATCCATATTGGGAATTCTGGAAAAACAAAGCTGCCTTCTGCCTGCCCACCGGAAGGAAGAAATGCCCTACGGGTCTGCCCAGAATCCCCAGATGAGGGTCCAACAGCATGGCCCTCAAGGGCACCCTGATATCATAGGCCGCCTTGTGAACTGATGCTCTGTCTGACACAGCCCGAGCCCCAGCCTCCTGTC
>NW_019159722.1:0-1254 GCF_002288905.1 Enhydra lutris kenyoni | reverse complement strand
CTCCCTGGGCCGAGGGCCCTTTCTCGCTCGGGGCCTTTCGCGGCCACCCAGAAAATGCGCCCAGTCGACGTGGCCTGACCAGGAGTCCCGGTAAAGGGGAGGGTTGCCGGAGCAGTGTTGAGGGACGGGTTGGGGCCGGGCGTCCGCCTCCGCCTGTTCGAGCGGCTGGGGCGCCCAAGGGTGCAGAGGCCCTCCATTGGCGAACGAACGTTTCTCTCATTCTGAGGATTCTCCCGAGCGCCGAAAGGCACGATTGGCGCCGGGGCGTGCGGGGGAGTCGCGGCGCGGACCGAGGTTTCCCCAGGTGGAGGCCCCGACCTTCTGGACCTTGGCCACGGAAGGCTGAGGGATCAGGCGTGGATTCGTGACCGGGACTCGAGGCAGGCCCGGGCCCAGCGGACAGGGCCACGTAAAGGACCCCCACAGGCTTTGGAACAGGAGGCCTCGCGCCCGACGGAGCCTGACTCCCGGAGTGATTCCTGGCGGGGTTTGGACGCAAAGGCTCGCGATGCCGGGCCGGGCCCCGGGGGCTGCCCTGCAGACGAGCCGTGCCCGAAGTGACTTCGCCGGGCGTTTTCATGCCAATTCTCATGAGCGTTCTGCCCAAACCGGGATCGGTTTGGGCAGAACGCTCGTGAGAATTGGCCGGCGTTGGGCAGCCCTGCGGACCGCCCTGTTTCCCGTGGCCGAGGGCCCTTTCTCGCTCGGGGCCTGACGCTGGCACCCAGAAATCGCGCCCAGACGATGCGGCGTGACCGGGGGTCCCTGCAAAGGGGAGGGTTGCCGGAGCAGAGTTGAGGGACGGCTTGGGGCCGGAAAACTAGAAAGGGATAATAGATATAAACTTTTGATATACAGGTTAAAAAAAAAAAAAGGGCGCCTGGGTGGCTCAGTGGGTTAAAGCCTCTGCCTTTATCTCAGGTCATGATCCCAGGGTCCTGGAATCGAGCCCCACTTCGGGATCTCTGCTCAACGGGGAGCCTGCTTCCTCCCTCTCTCTCTCTGCCTGCCTCTGTGCCTTCTTGTTATCTGTGTCTGTCAATAAATAAATAAAATTTAAAAAAAAAAGAAAGCCTGCTTCCCTACAAAAAGAATGATATACTCAAACTGCTGAGGGTTTTATTAGAATGCAGGGTCCAAACACGGGTATGATAGTAGAGCTCCTTCTATCCATCCTGTGACTAACATTTGGTGGATCCAATTTGCAAAAAAACCTGCTCCATGAGAGCCTGAGAGTGCAACATGCGAGCTCCC
>NW_019159721.1:0-1254 GCF_002288905.1 Enhydra lutris kenyoni | reverse complement strand
CTGCATATTTTTAGACCACAATGCTCTGAAACTAGAACTCAATCACAAGAGGAAATTTGGAAAGAACCCAAATACATGGAAACTAAACAGCATCCTTCTAAAGAATGAATGGGTCAACCAGGAAATTAAAGAAGAATTGAAAAAATTCATGGAAACAAATGATAATGAAAACACAATGGTTCAAAATCTGTGGGACACAGCAAAGGCAGTCCTGAGAGGAAAATATATAACGGTACAAGCCTTTCTCAAGAAACAAGAAATGTCTCAAATACACAACCTAACCCTACACCTAAAAGAGCTGGAGATGGGGCACCTGGGTGGCTCAGTGGGTTAAAGCCTCTGCCTTCGGCTCGGGTCATGATTCCAGGGTCCTGGGATTGAGCCCCACATTGGGCTCTCTGCTCAGTGGGGAGCCTGCTTCCTTCTCTCTCTCTCTCGGCCTGTCTCTCTGCCTACTTGTGATCTCTGTCAAATAAATAAATAAAATCTTTAAAAAAAAATAAAGGATCTGGAGAAAGAACAACAAAGAAAGCCTAAACCCAGCAGGAGAAGAGAAATCATAAAGATCAGAGCAGAAATCAATGAAATAGAAACCAAAAAAACAATAGAATAAATCAACAAAACTAGGAGGTGGTTCTTTGAAAGAATTAATAAGATTGATAAACCCCTGGCCAGACTTATCAAAAACAAAAGAGAAAGGACCCAAATAAATAAAATCATAAATGAAAGAGGAGAGATCACAACCAACACCAAAGAAATACAAACAATTATAAGAACATACTATGAGGGGCGCCTGGGTGGCTCAGTGTGTTAAGCCTCTGCCTTTGGCTCAGGTCATGATCTCAGAGTCCTGGGATCGAGTCCTGCATCTGGCTCTCTGCTTGGCAGGGAGCCTGCTTCCTCCTCTCTCTCTTCTGCCTGCCTCTCTGCCTACTTGTGATCTCTGTCTGTCAAAGAAATAAAATCTTTGAAAAAAAAAAGAAGAACATACTATGAGCAACTCTACACCAACAAATTTGACAATCTGGAAGAAATGGACACATTCCTAGAGAAATATAAACTACTACAACTGAACCAGGAAGAAATAGAAAACCTGAACATACCCATAAGCAGTAAGGAGATTGAAACAGTCATCGAAAATCTCCGCTGCTATTCAACATAGTACTAGAAGTCCTAGCCTCAGCAATCAGACAACAAAAAGAAATTAAAGGCATCCAAATCGGCAAAGAAGAAGTCAAACTACCACTCTTTGCA
>NW_019159720.1:0-1254 GCF_002288905.1 Enhydra lutris kenyoni | reverse complement strand
TTTGTCAGATTGCTTAATATTACAAGATTACAACCAGGTTTTATTTTTCTGTTCTGGAAAAAGAGGGAAGAGCTTGGATTTAGCACACCTAAGGGTTTTAGCACTTACTGTTTCCTCTGCCTAAAACACCCTTCCTGGGATACTGGTCTGCTTTGTTTCATTACTTCTGATTCCTGCTCCAATGTCACCTCATCTCACTAAAACTCTCCCAACCCTCCCTATCCTCCTTGCCTTGTTCCATATATCAGGTATACAGATATGAGATACAGTGGTATATTCTGTACTTTCATATTCATTTGCTTAATTACTGACCATCTCCCCACACTAGAATATAAGCTCCTGGAGGGCAAGGGGCTTTGTTTGGTTCGTAACAGTACTCGGCGCATGGAAGGAGCACATGAACACTTAATGGGTGAATGAACAGAGGCCTAGGAAAGAGGATGAGAAGACCTATCAACACTCCCACACTTTGGAAGGATAAGGGCACATCACTTAGCGAACGGACCGACAGGCTACGGGAAGAGATCTGTTCTGTCTTCACTTTGGCTGAGACTGAGCGTGGAAACAGAAGGCAGCCCTTTTCCTTTCTTTCACGGATGTGTGCCCCTAGTTGGCCAGGCCATTGGGCAAATCCTCCGGACTTGCTCCCGGCTCCAGTCTATCCACTAGGCTCTAGCAGCCTGCCTGAAGAAGCAGAGGCTTCCTTATCTTGGTTATTATAAAACATGATCTTTCTCAGCTCAGAACCTTGAGAAACACACTTGCTCACAGCCAACATCCATTGAGTAACATTTTCCCAGAACGTCCGTTACCCTGAGGAGGAATGGAGGCATTGAGGATTGTTGCATAAATGCCCCGGGTCACCTGGGTTCTTCAGGCTCCCTAGTGGAGATGTCCAGATAGGGTGACCTAGAGAGTTCTCAGCACTAGGGCTGGGTCAGTGTACTCTTCTGAGTCAGAATTGAGCTGACACCCCCACTCTTACGAGGAGGCACTCCTAGAGTCCCTTACTCCCTCCTTAGCTTTAGTTTCTTTATCCATGTAGCACAAGAATGCTGTACTTCCTGGTCTCCAAAGGTGACCTTGTGTTCTGATGTCCTAGAACTCCTCCCTCTTCTCTCTGCTTTACTGCCACCTTTTTGCAGATGGTAATACCACGGGCCCCAGAAGGGATCTGCCTCACCCAAAGTCGTCTGGCTAGTAAAACGCAGAGGTAACACTACAATTCAGGTTCAATGCTCTTCCAACTATGAA
>NW_019159719.1:0-1255 GCF_002288905.1 Enhydra lutris kenyoni | reverse complement strand
TTTTTACGATTTTATTTATTTAGTTGACAGAGAGAGAGCCCAAGCAGGGGGGGGCAGCAGGCAGAGGGAGAAGAAGACCCCCCACTGAGCAGGGAGCCCAATGTGGGACTCAATCCCAGGACCCTGGGATCATGACCTGAGCCAAAGGCAGACACCTAACCCACTGAGACACTGAGGTGCCCCAATTCTGATTTTCTTCTGTTTTCCCAGCCAAACTATTAATAGTGTCATCTTTCACTCAAAAACTGTGAATTTTAAGGACATTGGGTGTGTTACACCGACACTCTTGCCTTCCCAGAACTCACAGTGCCATTCCTCTCACTCTCGGGAAATTTAGAAAAAGGAACAAGGAAGAGCAAAGAAAAAGAAGTTATGGGTGTATCCTCTGGCATGCCATTTTCATTATGGGAATTACTTGTGCTTCCCATATGCTCCATGAGCATTCCGTGAAAACCGTATTTGACAATGAGGATACGGGAAGGAATGCATCTGTCTCATACATGGCGTAGGGGCCCCAAACACTGGTTGAATACTATTGGAAGATGGTGAAAATAAGTCCGAATATTGTCTCAGTGAAATGGTCTGGTTATTGTCATAATCGCAGATACTGAAAATCTCCTGTGTTTCAGACACACCGCACGCGCAACACTGCGTTTGGTCTTCACAAGAGCTACCGTTATTCCCACTTTTTTAAAAAAGATTTTGCTTATTTATTTGAGAGAGAGAGAGAGAAAAAAAACACATGGAGGGAGGGGCAGAGGGAAAGAGAGAGAGAGAGAGAGAGTCTCTATCGCAGACCCCACTGAGTGCGGAGATCACCATGGGGCTCGATCTCACAACCCTGAGATCATGACCTGAGTCAAAACCAGGAACTGGATGCTTAACAACTGTGCCACCCAAGTGCCCCCTATTATTCCCACTTTAAAGATGGGGGAGGTTAACTGACTTATCCAAGGCCCCAAGAGCTTGTAGGCGGCAGACCCGGAGTTCAAACCAAGATTGACGTGATTCCGAAGCCTACGTGTTTAGCGACAGCAACAGCGCTCTCCTACTCCCTTCTCGCTGCACGGCCTCATCACTGCAGCCAACAGTCAGAATCATCACAGAACAGCCAATATTCACCATGTTAAAGGGCTATGAAAGGAAATGACTTTTCTAAAAGTCCCACCCGAGCACCCCCTTATTGATACATTATAATTTCCATGAACAAAGGAAGTTAAACACCAACATCCCCCCCCCAAATCACAGTGATGCC
>NW_019159718.1:0-1255 GCF_002288905.1 Enhydra lutris kenyoni | reverse complement strand
CCTCTGTCAATTTTCCAGATTTTTCTCTCACTGACCTCCCTATACTTCTACATTCCAACCACATAGGTATCCTCTCTTCAAACATATCCAACACTCTTCAGTTTCCCCTGCTTTTCCCCAATCCATTGCTTCCAACTGGAAAGTCTTCCCTACTTTCTTCCTTCCACCCTATCCATCTTCAAAGCCCTTCCCTTCTTCTGAAGCACAATTCAAACCTGAGCTCCCCCGGAGGCATTTTCTAGATCCCCCTGCTTCAAAAGACTGCCTCCAACCTCTTCAGCAGTATTTATACTTCTATTAACTCTTACCATTTTCTCTTTCATTATGTATATATCCATCTGTCTCCCCAGGTTCGCCTAGAGCTCCTAGAGGGTGGGGTTGGGGTTTTATTTTTCCTCAATGTCTAGTACACCACCATATATAATAGGAGCTCAAGGTTTGTTGAGATAAACTGAAAGGAACAGGATTGAGCATGATTTACACTTATAGGAAGACATCCACAGGCACTGTCTCAACTCCCCTCTTCCCCCACCCAGTTCCTCCCCTGGCCCAAGACGTCGGAGTTTCCAGTGCTTCCGAGGCAGGGACGGGGAGCAGTGGATTTCCAGGGAGGGTTGCATCACATACCTCTGAGGCTCTCTTGGCTGCCACCGGTTCCCTGCTCTGTCTCCCAGAGAAGAGCAGCCAAAGCCCCCAAACGAGGAAACCAAATAGTAGTGGAAGGCTGACACATGACGGAGGCGGTATGGCCAGCCCCCAAATCGGTGCCATTTCTCAACCCCCTGCCCCTCTCAGCCGAACAATATTACCCCTCAAGATTGTGACTCCATATGACAGCACAATGGTCACTGCAAGGTAAACCTGACAGGGCCCAGCCAACGTGCGAGCTGCTTGGGTCTCTTCTCTGAGAGGTGTCCATCAGAGGCCCCTTCCTGCAGCTGCCCATGGGCTCTGCCTTGGCAGCCAATGCTCAGGGAAGACCTCCTTTAGCATTCTACTAGGATTGGGTTGGACAAGGTGGCATAGAGCGTATGGAGGCAAGATTTCAAAGGAGCAGCCCCTCCAAAGGGCTTGTCTTGTCCTATAAGCATCTTCTCTGGAACCATTCACTCCCTAGAGGTCCAGGTCTGCTGTCATATGTTCCCAATCACGAATTAGAATACTGAGGCAAGTACATTTAGGAAAGCTAGGCTATCTTAAGTACAGATACTCTCAGGAAATGTGATTAGATATGGTTTCCTAACTCCAAAGTTTG
>NW_019159717.1:0-1255 GCF_002288905.1 Enhydra lutris kenyoni | reverse complement strand
CTGCTTTGCAGTTCCAAGGGATCTGAGTTGACGGAGGTTCTCAGTCTGAAGGGTCACAATGCTGCTTGTTCTCCAGGGAGACTTTAAAATGTGGCGGTAGCTCTGGGGCCATGCAGGATCCTCCTCCCTGTGGGTGGGCCTCGTTCCCAAGAGCAAAGTTTCCTTCTCGGGACCAGAGGGGTTCTACTGTATGGCTCAGGGACCACACGTTGGGCCATATGTTGGTTTTCCAGAACAGGCCGGATGGACCGAGGCCTGAAAACCTAAGCTAGGTTTTGGATGAGGTCCTAGGGGCATGTCAGGTTGAATCTTCGGACTCAGGCCCATTGACGTGCGGGTCTTCCTGGAGGTAGGTGCTGACGGTGTCTCATACTGCGCCTTTTTTCCAGAGCGGCCTATGAAATTGGGATGGGTTCAGGTGTCTGGCAGTTTTCTCCCATTCTGGATCGTTTGGGCTACTGAGACAGGCAGAGTTTCCTCGGGAGGGCAGGCCCAGTGATGCGGTGTGGTTCTGGGGGTCCCATCCTGGAGGGCATGTGGTCACGGCTTTGGGAACCAAGTCTTCAGTCAGCAACTCGGGGAAGAATTAGGTGCGAAGTTATGGCAGGCCCGATGTGCAGACCCTGAAAGCAGCTCCTCAGGATTTGAAAATCGGGTGCCTGGGAGGCAGTAGCAGAGGCTTTTCTCTCCGGACTGTACACCTTTGATGGTGTCGGAATGGACGAGTGAGCACATGGGTCCATGGGATATTCTCCCTTTCTGGGGATTCTGCCAGGCTCCCAAGAGTTTGGTGTTTTTCTGGGGGAAGGGAAGAGTGCTCTTGTCCATCTCAGGGGTCCTGCACAAACAGGGATTCCAGACACGGGTTGTGGGTCACGTGGCCTGGATAATCCCACCAAGGGTTAGGATTAGGGTCTAGGATCACAATAGGTTCTCTCTGTGGTATCCTGGTCCTGCCCCGACAGGCTGTGCTTGAAAGGGGTGTCAGACTAAGAGTCACAAAGCCTGTTTGTGCCCAGTTGCCCCTCCTGAGTGGGCGTGGTCTCATGAGCCATGCAGGTGGCTCCCACTCTGAAAGTAGTACAACCATATCAACATCCACTTTCCTGCCATGGGGAAGGAGGAGTATTCTGTTGTGCTTCAGGTACACACAAGGGCAGGGTTTTGCACTACCTTCTGGGGTCAGATACATGCATAACGAGATTGGATGGAAATAACGGGCTCGGGCCAAGACAGTTCCCACCTGCAGGATATG
>NW_019159716.1:0-1255 GCF_002288905.1 Enhydra lutris kenyoni | reverse complement strand
GCTAGAGCAAACAAACCTTAAATTTGTGTGGAATCAGAAGAGACCCCAAATTGCTAAGGAAATGTTGAAAAAGAAAAACAAAACTGGGGGCATCAGGATACCTGATTTCAAGCTTTACTACAAAGTGTGATCACCAAGACAGCATGGTACTGGCATAAAAATAGACACATAGGCCAGTGGAACAGAGTAGAGAGCCCAGATATGGACCTGCAACTCTATGGTCAAATAATCCTCGAAAAAGCAGGAAAAAATATACAGTGAAAAAAAGACAGTCTCTTCAATAAATGGTGCTGGGAACATTGGACAGCTGTATGTAGAAGAATGAAACTCGACCATTCTCTTACACCGTACACAAAGATAAACTCAAAATGGATAAAAGACCTCAATGTGAGAAAGGAATCCATCAGAATCCTAGAAGAGAACATTGGCAGTAACCTCTTTGATATCAGCCACAGCAACTTCTTTCAAGATATGTCTCCAAAGACAAAGGAAACAAAAGCAAAAATGAACTTTTGCAACTTCATCAAGATCAAAAGCTTCTGCGCAGCAAAGGAAACAGTCAACAAAACAAAGAGGCAACCTACAGAATGGGAGAAGATATTTGCACATGACAGTACAGATGAAAGGTTGATATCCAGGATCTATAAAGAACTTCTCAAACTCAACAAACACAAAACAGATAATCATGTCAAAAAGTGGGCAGAAGATATGAACAGACACTTCTCCAATGAAGACAGACAAATGGCTATCAGACACATGAAAAAATGTTCATCATCACTAGCCATCAGGGAGATTCAAATTAAAACCACATTGAGATACCACCTTACACCAGTTAGAATGGGCAAAATTAGCAAGACAGAAAACAACGTGTGTTGGAGAGGATGGGCAGAAAGGGGAACCCTCCTCTACACTGTTGGTGGGAATGCAAGTTGGTGCAGCCACTTTGGAGAACAGTGTGGAGATTCCTTAAGAAATTAAAAATAGAGCTTCCCTAAGACCCTGCAATTACACTACTGGGTATTTACCCCAAAGATACAGATGTAGTGAAAAGAAGGGACCCCAATGTTTACAGCAGCAATGGCCATGGTCGCCAAACTGTGGAAAGAACCAAGTTGCCCTTCAACAGACAAATGGATAAGGAAGATGTGGTCCATGTACACTATGGAGTATTATGCCTCCCTCAGAAAGGATGAATACCCAACTTGTGTAGCAACATGGACGGGACTGGAAGAGATTATGCTGAGTGAAATACGTC
>NW_019159715.1:0-1255 GCF_002288905.1 Enhydra lutris kenyoni | reverse complement strand
CATAGGCTGCTCTGGAAAAAATGCGCAGTCTGACTGACACACCTTCAGCACCTACCTGCAGGAAGAAACGCACGTCAATGGACCTGAGTCTGAACATTTACCTGACATGCCCCTAGAACCTCATCCAATAACTAGCTTAGGTTTTCAGGCCTCTGTCCGTCAGGCCTGTTTTGGAAAACCAACTTATGGCCCAACGTGTGACCCCTAGCCATACAATAGAATCCCTCTGGTCTCGAGAAGGAAAACTTGCTCTTGAGAACGGGGACCAACGCTCAGCCTAGGAGATTCCTGCATGGCCCCAGAGCCACAGCCAGTTTGTAAGGTCTCCCTGGACACCAAGCAGCATTGGGACCCGTCAGACTGAGAACCTCTGTCAACTCAGAACACTTGGAATTTCGAACCAGAGGCAGCGGATCAAAGCTGCCCTGTTCCTTGGCTGCTGTGGGAACGCGAGGTGGGGTTTCAAGGCATCCATTTGGAGAGCTCTGCTGTCGAATCTTTCCATGTGGGAGACCTCTAAGCTGACTTCCCATGTCCCGCAGAAGGACACCTTGTGGTTTGGAGCCGCTCACAAGCTCCAGCTTGGATAAGCCTTCAAGGCTTCTTGAAGTCACCCGAGCATTCGTGGCTATCATGGATACAAATTCCAGCGTGAGTAGACATCTCACACTAGAACGTCCTCAGGTGCTTGAGATCTCGAAACAGACGCTGCACATTGGAACTGTTATGGCCTCGGCACTGAACATAAGCATAGCTTTGTTTTCAGACTTCCATCCTCACACTCCCTGCCAGCAGGCCATCCATATTGGGAATTCTGGAAAAACAAAGCTGGCTTCTGCCTGCCCACCGGAAGGAAGAAATGCCCTACGGGTCTGCCCAGAATCCCCAGATGAGGGTCCAGCAGCATGGCCCTCAAGGGCACCCTGATATCATAGGCCGCCCTGTGAACTGAAGCTCTGTCTGACACAGTCCGAGCCCCGGCCTCCTTTCAGACAGTCACATAGCGCCACCCATATCCTGCAATTGGGCTCTGTCTTGGTCAGAGCCCGTCATCTCCTGCGAACTTGGGTATACAGTTATCTGACCCCAGAAGGTAGCGCAAATCCCTGCCTATGGGGGAACCTGAATCACAGCAGAGTACTCCTCCTTCCTCATGGAAGTAATGTGGATGTTGAGATGGTTGTACTACTCTAGAGTGGGAGCCAGCTACATGGCCCATGAGACCACGCCCAATCAGGAGGGGCAGCTGGCCCAA
>NW_019159714.1:0-1255 GCF_002288905.1 Enhydra lutris kenyoni | reverse complement strand
CCCAGGTTGGGAAGAGATGACGGCGTAAGGCCATGGCTTGTCCGACGTGCTGGGTGTGCGGCCAGCCGTCTCCTGGTCTTTCGGGACGTCTTGCCTCAGGCTGTGTCAGACACAGCATTCGTGCCCAGGGCTGCTTAACCGTTTGGGATGTGGTCGAGTGTCAAGCACGTTGATCCTCATTCGGTGTTGCCGGGCCGCCCCATAGGGCAACATGTTTCTTCTGGGGGGTAGGCTGAGGCCTTCGTTGTTGTTCCAGAATTCCCAATCTGGAGGCCTTTTTTCCAGGAGTGTGAGGAAGGATTTCTGAAAACACACACTAGGCTTAGGGTCTGGGGGAAAACGACAGGCCCCATCTGCAGAGGCCGAATCGAGATCTCCTGCATCGGATGTAAGGATCAGACATTGGCTGAGGCTGGGGTTTGTGAAGACGATGGCCCCTTCATGAAAGGGGTGGTGGCTTCATGAGCCCAGGCATTTATCCCATGCTGGGAGATGTAAGCTGCTCCAAACCTCATGGTTTCCTTCTGCGGGACAGTCGAGTCCTATTGGATGGTTCCAGGACGCCCCACACGGAAAGACTCGACAGCAGGGCTCTTAGCATGGACGGCTGGGAAGGCCACGTCCCATTCGCATGGGCTGGTAGGGACAAGGCAGTTTCGATCTGCGCGCTCTTGGGCGAGCGACCCAGAGGGCCGAGTTTGAAATCGACTCTCCTGAGGATTGGTCATAATGTGCGTTGTTGGCCCTGGAGACCGTGGAATGTTGCAGTGGCTCAGCGCCTCTGCAGGATCCTCCCACCCGAATGGTTCCACACAGTTTCAACAAGGAAGCTTCCCATGCGGAGACCAGCGGTGTTCTGTTTGGTGCCTCCGGAAAGCTTCATAGGCTGGTCTTTGCAGAAGGGCTCTGAGGAGGAGTGACACCTGGATTCCAAAGCAAGAGATCAGGTGAGGGCCTAGGGGCCTGTCCTGTGTATATTCTTCTGCCCCTGCCGACATCTCTATACAGGTCTTCGTGGAGGTGGTGGATCACTCAGCTTGAGGCAGAATGCCCTGTTTGTCAAGGGTTGCTTACAGTAGTGTGATGTCCTTGGCGGCCTTGAGATTCCTCCTATTCTGTAAGGTTGTGGCCAATTGAATGGGCAGTTTCCTAGGAGAGAGCAAGCACAGTCCCATGGTGTGGCTCTAGAGGCCCCCATCCTGGAGGGCGAGTGGGCCAGGCTGTGGGGACAAATGACCGAAAACACAAACTCGGC
>NW_019159713.1:0-1256 GCF_002288905.1 Enhydra lutris kenyoni | reverse complement strand
GAGCTACAGCACTAGTTCCATAGCAAGATCCTGAACCACCTCAGGAAATTGGCACAGCTCCCACTGGGTCATCCGTTGTATTTTCAGAGACAAAGCTGGACCACTCCATCCCCGCTGCTGGATCTCACCCCTCAGCAAGAGCAGTGGGGTCAACTGCCCTGTTGGGGCAAGTGCAGGTGGTATTCAGGGCTCTAATTAACTCTCCTGAGATGGAAGAATTGTCAGCCCCTTTTCCTGACCTGGACGTCCAGCATGCATATGCGCCTGCTCCTGGGGTTCCCAGGGGCTCGAACTAGCACATATCTCAGTGAAATAATAAGCCTTAGCCCCCAAGAAGCATCTCATGCAGGCTGGAACTGTCTGGAAGGATTCCCCTTCCCTGTCCTTGCATTTTTTGTAATTTTTGTGTTTTGCATACACTTGTATAGCAGCTTCATAGATTTTGGTCATATAAATAAAGTAGAAATTGTGATCACTTAAAAGTTTACTCTGATCCTTTTCAATGTTATATCAAGGTGCCTCTAAGTATTGTAAGAGTGTTGTACAACTATTTACTACTAGAACATTTCCATCACAGAGAAACCTGGGCTACTGGTCATTCACTGCTCGTTCCCTCGGGCCAGTCTCCACAAACACTGCGCTTCTCTCTTTCTTTGGTACTTTACCTTGTCTGGGACTTTCATGTGCCCGGAATTCTACAATATGGTCTTTTCTGTCTGGCTACAGAACATAAGAATGATACATATTTTTCTTCAGTTTTTTTATAAAAATAACACTTTATTACCAACAAATGTTCCTGAAAGAGCAATCATCATGGAAAGCTCCAAAATAAACTACGTTCATTATCTTGGTTAGTGTTCCCTTTCATAAGGAAACCCTGAATGGCAGAAACTGGGGAAATGTTTGGGTCCATGAGACACCTTTAAATTCTTTCTTTATCCTATATAGGATATGTTTAAACTATTCTAGTGGGCTGTTTATAAAAATATTATAATCATATCTTAAATCATCCCATTTATTTCTAATGAGTCAGGTAATAGTCAATCATTCATTAGGTTTTAGTCACACTGTGGTTATGTAGTAAAATAATGATTCAAATATGAGGAAAAGACACGTTCCTTCTACCAAGAAATAATATCACATAATGGATGGTGCCCTGATTCCATGATTTTCCCTCTGGGTTGTGTGTGTATGTATGTGTGTGAGTGTGTGTGTGTGTGTGTGTGTGTGTGTGTGTGTGTGTGTGTGTTTAATAC
>NW_019159712.1:0-1256 GCF_002288905.1 Enhydra lutris kenyoni | reverse complement strand
AACGCATGCACACACCCACACACCCACATTGTGTTTCACCTGTGCTTCTTTTCCTACTAGTTTTGGGGAATTTAAAAATTGTAGTCTGTTCTACTCATTCTGATGTTTGTAAGTATAAAAACACAGTAGCTTTGGCCGCAGTGTATATACAGAAACAAGTATGCCCGCCTTCTTAGTTTCTAAGTTTCTAAGACAATTTGGCTTTGCCACAGAGAGAACACACAGACACCTTACACCACCTCAACGTGATGCTGATGTTCATGGAGTGAGTGCTGGACCTGAGGGCCATGCAGGGCGGCCACCTGGAGCTGTGCACATCCTCTGTCTCCTCGTACCAGATCCAGGAGAGTGTGGCCGTGGACCAGATCAGCCAGCTGAGCAAAGACTGGGGGTACATGCCCCCTTTGTCATTTGCTTCCAAATTCTCCCTGCTTTCTGTAAATTTGTGTCTGAGATGGAGGTCCTGTCAGACACTAGAGATTGTGTCTCATGAAGAGCTTCAAGGGAGCTCTTGGTTATGTCACTGGCCTAGATTCCACCTCTGAGCCAAGACTCAAAGATTCTGCAGCCTTAGTATTGCCTCTTCCTTGTGACTTATACTGTTGAAGGTATTTGATGATGAAGAGGTTGTATTGGTTCTTGAGTCTTTTCACACATGCTTTTTTCTGTGCTGAACCTTTTTTCCTTCAGGAGTTATTTATGCATTAAAAATATCAAGGGGGGTGCACCTGGGTGGCTCAGTGGGTTAAGCCTCTGCCTTTGGCTCAGGTCATGGTCTCGGGATCCTGGGATCGAGCCCCACATTGGGCCCTCTGCTCAGTGGGGAGCCTCCTGCCCCTCTCTCTCTGCCTTTCTCTCTGCCTACTTGTGATCTCTCTCTCTCTCTGTTAAATAAATAAATAAAATATTAAAAAAAAATGTCAAGGAGGATGATACTCCTTTAGAAATGCTCTCTGGTGACCCGATGTGTAGAGGGCGGAGTGGGAGGCATTGGCTCGCAGATAACACTCTCTGCCTTCCTTCCGGTGCAGGTGCGTGGAGCAGCTGGTGAAAGCCGCACAGCTCTTAACAGCCTCTCTGCATCTCGCCAAAGCCCAGATAAAGTCTGGGAAGCTGATCCTGTCCAAGGCTGTGAAACAAGGTATGGGGGGTGTGCGACAGTACCTGTGCCCACGCCCGTGCCCTCGCGCACTCTTCCCCTTTACACCAAGAGAGAGTTTGATGTGGAGTCTGTGCTAGTAAAAACTCTTAGATGG
>NW_019159711.1:0-1257 GCF_002288905.1 Enhydra lutris kenyoni | reverse complement strand
CAGGGTGCCCTTGAGGGCCGTGTGGTTGGATGCTCATTTGGGGTTTTCGGCAGACTTGTAGGACATTTCTTTTTCTGCTGGCCAGGTAGAAGGCAGCTTCGTGACTCCAGAATTCCCAAGTTGGAGGTCCTGCTGGCCAAGCTTGTGAGGATCGAAATCTGAAAACACAAGATATAGATATGTTCAGTGCCGAGGGCATGACTGTTCCCATGTGCAGCAGCTGTTTCAAGATCTCCAGCACCTGAGGATGGGCGAGGGTGAGATGTCTGCTCACACTGAATTTTGTGTCCATGATTGCCAACGAATGCTCGGGTGGCCTCAAGAAGCCTTGGAGGATCTTGCAAGCTGGAGCTTGTGTGCTGCTCGAAACCACAAGGTGTCCTTCTGCAGGACAGGGGAAGTCAGCTTAGAGGTCTCCCACATGGAAAGATTCGACAGTAGAGCTCTCCAAATGGATTTCTGAAAACCCCACATCTCGTTACCACAGCAGCCAAGGAAAAGGGCAGCTTTGATCCCCTGCCTCTGGTTCGAAGTTCCAAGGGATCTGAGTAGACAGAAGTTCTAAGACTTTCGGGTCCCAATTCTGCTTGGTGTCCAGGGAGACCTTAGAATGTGGATGTGGCTCTGGGGCCATGCAGGAATCTCCTATGCTGAGTGTGGGTCCCCGTTTTCAAGAGCAAGCTTTCCTTCTCGAGACCAGAGGGATTCTATTGTATGACTAAGGGCCACACGTTGGGCCATAAGTTGGTTTTCCAGAACAGGCCTGAGGGACAGAGGCCTGGAAACCTAAGCTAGGTATTTGATGAGGTTCTAGGGCCATGTCAGGTTCAATCTTCAGACTCAGGTCCATTGACGTGCTTTTCTTCTTGCAGGTATGTGCTGAAGATGTGTCAGTCAGACTGCGCATTTTTTCCAGAGCAGCCTATGAAATTGGTGTGGGTTTGGTGCCTTGAAGGTTTCTCCCATTCTGAAAGGTTTGGGCAACTAGATGTGCAGAGTTCCCTCGGGAGAGCAGGCCCAGTGATGCTGTTTGGTTCTGGAGGTCGCATCCTGGAGGGCATGTTGTCACTGCATTGGGAACCAAGTCTTCAGACAGCAACGCGGGGAAGACTTAGGAGCGAAGTTATGGCAGGCCCGATCTGCAGACCCTGAAAGCAGCTCCTCGGGATTTGAAATTCCGATGCCTGGGAGTAGTAGCAGAGGCTTTTCTGTCTGGACTCTATTTCTAGGATGGCCTCGGAATTAGAGTGTTGCTAC
>NW_019159710.1:0-1257 GCF_002288905.1 Enhydra lutris kenyoni | reverse complement strand
TTATGATAGAATACAGAATGTTATCTATGTTTTACCTTAACATAAAATATCTGTAATAGCTCCTTCTGTGATTTCTATATTGTTGTGTATTACTCAATTTCTGTAACATGAATGCTATTATTTAAATAAAACAATAGAAGAGAATAGGTGTCCATTACTACTAAGTAATGGTAGCACTAATTATGCAGCATTATGTGTTAAAAAATTAAAAAACAATGATTACTAATAAACTTTTCACTTTAAAATTGGTTTAAATTTACCAACAAAACCAAATAGGAAAGACAGGACTAAACATTTCCATACACCTAACACAGTTTGCCAACTATTTTCCTTTTCTTTTAATTCCATTATGGTTCACATACAGTGTTAGTTTCTGGAATACAACAGAGTGATTCAGCGCTTCCATGCATTCTCCAGGGCTCATCAGGACGAGCAGCTCCTTCATCCCAATCACCTATTTCACCCATGCTGCCAACCATCATTTTGTTGTCTGTTGTGAAAATTCTGGATAAAAGACCTCAGACTGAGGCAGGAATCCATCAAAATCCTAGAGGAGAACACAGGCAGCAACCCCTTTGACCTCAGCCACAGAAACTCCTTACTAGACACACCTCCAAAGGCAAGGGAAACAAAAGCGAAAATGAACTTTTGGGACTTCATCAAGATCAAAAGCTTCTGCACGGCAAAGGAAAACCATCAACAAAACAAAGGGGCAACCCACAAAATGAGAGAACTTATTTGCAAATGACACTACAAAGGGCTGATATCCAAGATCTATAAAGAACTTCTCCAAATCAACACCCAAAAAAACCAAATAATCAAGGCAAAGAATGGGGAGAAGATGTGACCAGACGCTTCTGCAAAGAAGACCTACAGATCCCCAACAGACACATGGAAGAATGTTCATCATCATTAGCCATCAAGGAGATTCAAATCAAAACCACATTGAGATACCACCTTCCACCAGGTAGAACGGCAAAAACTGACAGGGCCAAGAAACAAGTGTTGGAGAAGGTGGGAGAAAGGAGAACCCTCTCACACTTGGTGGGAATGGAAGTTGGTGCAGCCAATTTGGGAAACAGTGTAGAGGTTCCTCAAAAAATGAACAACAGAGGATATGATATTTCACGGCAGGGCTGAACCTCTTCAAAAAATTACATGTGGCCAAGTGATTCATGTTGGCTGGCTCACTTGTTCTCAGGATGCCTCGTTTTTCTCTTCTTCCCCTTCATCCTCTTCAGCAGTAATAGGACAAAT
>NW_019159709.1:0-1257 GCF_002288905.1 Enhydra lutris kenyoni | reverse complement strand
GGGTCCAGCAGCATGGCCCTCAAGGGCACCCTGATATCACAGGCCGCCCTGTGAACTGATGCTCTGTCTGACACAGCCCGAGCCCCGACCTCCTGTCAGCCAAACACAGCGCCACCCATATCCTGCAGGTGGGCTCTGTCTTGGTCAGAGCCGGTCATCTCCTGCGAACCTGGATATGTAGGTATCTGCCCCCAGAAGGTAGCGCAAATCCCTGCCTATGGGGGAACCTGAATCACAGCAGAGTACTCCTCCTTCCTCATGGCAGGAATGTGGTTGTTGAGATGGTTGTACTACTCTAGAATGGGAGCCAGCTACATGGCCCATGAGACCATGCCCACTGAAGAGGGGCAGGGGGGCACAAGCAGGTCTTGTGAACCTCAGCCTGAGACCCCTTTAAAGCACACCCTGTTGGGGGCTGGACCAGGAAGCCAGAGAGCAGGCCTCTCGTGCCTCTTGGCCCAAATCCTAACCCTTGGTGGTGTTGTCCAGGCCACGTGACCCACAACCCCACACTGAAATCCTTGTTAGGGCGGGACCCCTGACGTGGAAAACCGCACTCTTCCCTTCCCCATGAAAGACAGCAAACTCTTGGGAGCCGGGGAAAAACCCCAGATAGGAAGAACCTCCCAGGGACCCATGTAGCAACCCTATCATTCCGAGGCCATCCTGGATATAGAGTCCAGACAGAAAAGCCTCTGCTACTGCTCCCAGACATCCGAATTTCAAAACCTGAGGAGCTGCTTTCAGGGTCTGCAGATCGGGCCTGCCATATCTTCGCTCCTAATTCTTCCCCGAGTTGCTGTCTGAAGACTTGGTTGCCAAAGCTCTGACCACATGCCCTCCAGGATGGGACCTCCAGAATCAAACAGCATCACTCGGCCTGCTCTCCCGAGGGAACTCTGCACATCTCAGTTGCCCAAACCTTCCAGAATGGGAGAAACCTACAAGGCCCCTGAACCCACACGAATTTCATAGGCTGCTCTGGAAAAAATGCTCAGTCTGACTGACACACCTTCAGCACCTACCTGCAGGAAGAAACGCACGTCAATGGACCTGAGTCTGAAGATTGAACCTGACATGCCCCTAGAACCTCATCCAATACCCAGCTTAGGTTTTCAAGCCTCCGTTCGTCAGGCCTTTCTGGAAAACCAACTTGTGGCCCAACGGGTGGCCCTAGCCATACAATAGAATCCCTCTGGTCTCGAGAAGAGAATCTTGTTCTTGAGAACCGGGACCTATCCTCAGCCTAGGAGATTC
>NW_019159708.1:0-1257 GCF_002288905.1 Enhydra lutris kenyoni | reverse complement strand
AAAACCTTTAAAAAATGCTTTTTACAGATGGGAGAAACTTTGTGTCTAGGTCACCCAAATATACTTTTGGAAAGAAATTGTAACATTTCTCCTTTCTCCCTTGCTGATGGTATCAAATTTGGAGACGCCTTTTGACTCTTCTTATTTATATATATTTTTTAAAGATTTAATTTATTTATTTGACAGATAGAAATCACAAGTAGGCAGGGAGGCAGGCAGAGAGAGAGGAGGAAGCAGACTCTCTGCTCCTCCGATGCAGGGTTCCATCCTAGGACCCTGAGATCATGACCTGAGCAGAAGGCAGAGGCCCTAACCCACTGAGCCACCCAGGCACCCCGACTATTCTTTTATTTTTAAGCCAACATGTATATATTTGCATAATTTCAATAAGCAATTGTTCTGCTTATGACAAGACACACAGACCAACGCTGCTTTTAGGAGTTCCTAGTGGCCCAGTGGGTTAGGCATCTGCCTTCAGTTCAGGTCATGATCCCAGCATCCTGCGATTCAGTCCAATGTCCATCTCCCTACTTACTGGGGAGTTGCCCCTTCCCCTGCTGATGCTCACTCTTTCTCTCTTTCCCAAACAAATAAAATACTAAAACAAACAATTTAACAAATCCTGGTTATATTACCAAAGATTTCCATAGGATGTCCTAGCTGGAAAGAGCTGCATAGACTCAGACATGACTCGAGAACTACAAGGGATTAAGATTCAGTTTATGAAACAAATGAAGCCCCCTTGGAAAGGGCATCCTGAGACTTTTTTTTTTAAAGATTTTATTTATTTATTTGACAGACAGAGATCACAGAGAAGGAGGCAGAGAGAGAGAGGAGGAAGTAGACTCCCTGCTGAGCAGTGAGCCTGATGCAGGGCTCAATCCCAGGACCCTGGGATCATGACCTGAGCCGAAGGCAGAGGCTTTAACCCACTGAGCCACCCAGGCACCCCTCCTGAGACCTTCTTGACAGAGTTCCCAGCAGGCTTATTGTGTGAGTCAAGAAGATCATTTCCTAACAGCTTCAGGAACCTGAGCTATTTGAGGGACTCCAAGAAGAGAGGAGTTCACCCAAATCCATAGGTGTTCCACGCAATGTCTGGTGACAAGGATTTGGCTTGTCTTCTGGCCCAGAGAGGCTGTTAAGAGTTCTGTCTAGGGACGCCTGGGTGGCTCAGTCAGTTAAGCATCTGCCTTCAGCTCAGGTCCCAGGGCCCTGGGATTGAGACCCACAGAGGACTCCTTGCTTGGTGGGGAG
>NW_019159707.1:453-1257 GCF_002288905.1 Enhydra lutris kenyoni | reverse complement strand
TTAAGTTCTTTATAGATTTTGGACATTAGCCCTTTATCTGATATGTCATTTGCAAATATCTTCTCCCATTCTGTCAGTTGTCTTTTGGTTTTGTTGACTGTTTCTTTTGCTGTGAAAAAGCTTTTGATCTTGATAAAATCCCAACAGTTCATTGTTGCCCTTGTTTCCCTTGCCTTTGGCGATGTTCCTAGGAAGATGTTGCTGTGGCTGAGGTCGAAGAGGCTGCTGCCTGTGTTCTCCTCAAGGATTTTGATGGATTCCTTTCTCACATTGAGGTCCTTCCTCCATTTTGAGTCTATTTTCATGTGTGGTGTAAGGAAATGATCCAATTTCATTTTTCTGCATGTGGCTGTCCAATTTTCCCAACACCATTTATTGAAGAGGCTGTCTTTTTTCCATTGGACATTCTTTCCTGCTTTGTCGAAGATGAGTTGACCATAGAGTTGAGGGTCTATTTCTGGGCTCTCTACTCTGTTCCATTGACCTATGTGTCTGTTTTTGTGCCTGTACCATGCTGTCTTGATGATGACAGCTTTGTAATAGAGCTTGAAGTCTGGAATTGTGATGCCATCAACTTTCTTTTTCAATATTGCTTTGGCTATTCGAGGTCTTTTCTGGTTCCATATAAATTTTAGGATTATTTGTTCCATTTCTTTGAAAAAAAATGGGTGGTACTTTGATAGGAATTGCATTAAATATGTAGACTGCTTTAGATAGCATAGACATTTTCACAATATTTATTCTTCCAATCCAGGAGCATGGAACATTTTTCCATTTCTTTGTGTCTTCCTCAATTTCTCTCAT
>NW_019159707.1:0-353 GCF_002288905.1 Enhydra lutris kenyoni | reverse complement strand
TTAAGTTCTTTATAGATTTTGGACATTAGCCCTTTATCTGATATGTCATTTGCAAATATCTTCTCCCATTCTGTCAGTTGTCTTTTGGTTTTGTTGACTGTTTCTTTTGCTGTGAAAAAGCTTTTGATCTTGATAAAATCCCAACAGTTCATTGTTGCCCTTGTTTCCCTTGCCTTTGGCGATGTTCCTAGGAAGATGTTGCTGTGGCTGAGGTCGAAGAGGCTGCTGCCTGTGTTCTCCTCAAGGATTTTGATGGATTCCTTTCTCACATTGAGGTCCTTCCTCCATTTTGAGTCTATTTTCATGTGTGGTGTAAGGAAATGATCCAATTTCATTTTTCTGCATGTGGCTGT
>NW_019159706.1:787-1258 GCF_002288905.1 Enhydra lutris kenyoni | reverse complement strand
CCTCTCGTCTGGGGAAGGCCCAGGCCTGTTCCTGAGTCCGACTGAACCCGACAGGAAAAGGCCAAGCCCTGGCTAACCCGGGAACAGCCAGTCTGTGCAGAGTGCCACCCTGGGCGACGCACGCTGCTGCGGACACCAGGCTACGTCTCCAGACGTGGGGGAGGCAGGGGGAGCCCAGGGCGCGAAGCGGGGACCCGGGAAAGGAAGGCCCAGGAGGCACCTACTCTCCCGCAGCACTTCTTCCCTCTATCGAGCGAGCCAACGCCCAAAGCCTTGCTGGGAAGCAGCAGCGAAGTGCGGTGCGCGCCCAGCGGGAAAACCTCTGCGAAAGCTCAGCGTTCGCTGGGAAGGAAGACTCGGGTCTTTTGGCTGCTGCTGTTGCTTGCCTGAGCCAAGGGCTCCGCAGTGCTGAGTGAGAGACCCAGCCCAGAACGAAAGCTTCTTTGCCCGGACACCCTGTCTGCCCGAGAG
>NW_019159706.1:0-687 GCF_002288905.1 Enhydra lutris kenyoni | reverse complement strand
CTCCCAAAGCCTTGCTGGGAAGCAGCAGCGAAGTGCCGTGCGCGCCCAGCGGGAAAACCTCTGCGAAAGCTCAGCGTTCGCTGGGAAGGAAGACTCGGGTCTTTTGGCTGCTGCTGTTGCTTGCCTGAGCCAAGGGCTCCGCAGTGCTGAGTGAGAGACCCAGCCCAGAACGAAAGCTTCTTTGCCCGGACACCCTGTCTGCCCGAGAGAGAAGCTTGTTGGCGCCTGGGGAAGCAGCCTTAAGGGAAGGGACAAGCCTGTCACCACGGTCTCCGGAGCTCGGTGGGAGAGCGCGGCAGGCCAAACCGAGAGCACAGCGGAGCTCTTGGCATTGCAGTCGGGAAACGGACGTGAAATAGGAGAGCCAACCCTCTGAGGAAACGCGGGCCGGGGGCAAGACAAGTGTCACCCAGTGCCTCGGCGGAGAGACCGAAGCCTGGCTGCTCAGGAAACACAAGGAGACGACGAGTGCAGGGGCGCGGGCTCCACTCTGAGAGAGGAGTCTGGGCAGAAGGCAGGCCTGTCCTGGGCCTCTAGGCCCAAGGTGGCAGCAGGTCCTTGGCCACCTGTCCCTGGGGTAGCCTTTGCGCGTTCAGCTGGCGCCCGACCCTAAACTCGCAGAAACAGCTCCCTGGAGGCACGGGCAATCGGCTCCCGTCTTCCTCCAGGATGTGGAAGCGTTTGCGG
>NW_019159705.1:0-1258 GCF_002288905.1 Enhydra lutris kenyoni | reverse complement strand
GTCAGACTGCGCATTTTTTCCAGAGCAGCCTATGAAATTGGTGTGGGTTCAGGTGCCTTGAAGGTTTCTCCCATTCTGGAAGGTTTGGGCAACTGAGATGTGCAGAGTTCCCTCGGGAGAGCAGGCCCAGTGATGCTGTTTTGTCTGGAGATCCCATCCTGGAGTTCATGTGGTCACAGCTTTGGGAACCAAGTCTTCAGACACAACTCGGGGAAGAATAAGGACCGATGTTATGGCAGGCCCGATCTGCAGACCCTGAAAGCAGCTCCTCAGGATTTGAAATTCGGATGCCTGGGAGCAGTAGCAGAGGCTTTTCTGTCTGGACTCTATATCCAGGATGGCCTCGGAATGATAGGGTTGCTACATGGGTCCATGGGAGGTTATTCTATCTGGGGTTTTCCCCGGCTCCCAAGAGTTTGCTGTCTTTCTGTGGGAAGGGAAGAGTGCTGTTTTCCACGTCAGGGGTCCCGCCCAAACAAGGATTTCACAGTGGGGTTGTGGGTCTCGTGGCCTGGACAACACCACCAAGGGTTAGGATTTGGGCCAAGAGGCACGAGAGGCCTGCTCTCTGGCTTCCTGGTCCAGCCCCCAACAGGGTATGCTTTAAAGGGGTCTCAGGCTGAGGGACAATGCCTGCTTGTGCCCAGCTGCCCCTCCTGAGTGGGTGTGGTCTCATGGGCCATGTAGCTGGCTCCCACTCTAGAGTAGTATAACCATCTCAAATCCCAAATTCCTGATATGAGGAAGGAGGAGTACTCTGCTGTGATTCAGATTCCCCCATAGGCTGGGATTTTCGCTATATTCGGGGGTCCGATACCTGCATACCCAGGATCACAGGAGATAACGGGCTCTGACCAAGATAGAGCCCACCTGCAGGATATGTGTCACGCTATACGCTTTCTGACGGGAGTGCGTGACTCGGGCTGTGTCAGACAGAGCATCAGTTCACAGGGCGGCCTATGATATCAGGGTGCCCTTGAGGGCCATGATGCTAGACCCTCATCTGCGGATTCTGGGCAGACCCGTAGGGCATTTCTTCCTTCCGGTGGGCAGGCAGAAGGCAGCTTTGTTTTTCCAGAATTCCCAATATGGATGGCCTGCTGGCAAGGTGTGTGAGGATGGAAGTCTGAAAACAAAGCTATGTTTATGTTCAGTGCCGAGGCCATAAAAGTTCCAATATGCAGAGTCTGTTTCGAGATCTCAAGCACCTGAGGACGATCGAGTGTGAGATGTCTGCTCACGCTGGAATTTGTATCCA
>NW_019159704.1:0-1258 GCF_002288905.1 Enhydra lutris kenyoni | reverse complement strand
AGGCATGAGAGGCCTGCTCTCTGGCTTCCTGTTCCAGCCCCCTACAGTGTGTGCTTTAAAGGGGTCTCAGGCTGAGTGTCACAAAACCTATTTGTGCCCAGCTGCCCCTCCTGAGTGGGCGTGGTCTCATGGGCCCTATTGCTGGCTCCCACTCTAGAGTAGTATAACCATCTCAACATCCACATTCCTGCCATGAGGAAGGAGGAGTTCTCTGTTGTGCTTCAGGTACACAAAAGGGAATGGTTTTGCACTATCTTCTGGGGTCAGATACCTGCATACCCAGGTTGGATGGAAATAACAGGCTCGGGTCAAGGCAGTTCCCACCTGCAGGATATGGGTCCCGCTATCTGGCAGGACGACAGGACATTGGGTCTCGGGCTGTGTTACACAGAGCTCTAGTTCACAGGGCGACCTATGATATCAGGGTGCCCTTGTGGGCCGTGGGTTTGGACGCTCATTTGTGGTTTTGGGCAGACCTGTAGGACATTTCTTCTTTCTGCTGGCCAGGTAGAAGGCAGCCTTGTGACTCCAGAATTCCCAAAGTGGAGGGCCTGCTGGCAGAGCTTCTGAGGATAAAATCTGAAAACACAAGCTATGGTTATGTTCAGTGCCGAGGGCATGACAGTTCCAATGTGCAGCAGCTGTTTCAAAATCTCCAGCACCTGAGGATGGGCGAGGATTAGATGTCTGCTCACACTGGAATTTGTATCCATGAGGGCCAACGAATGCTCGGGTGGCCTCCAGAAGCCTTGGAAGCTTATCCAAGCTGGAGCTTGTGAGCTGCTCCAAACCACAAGGTGTCCTTCTGCGGGACAGGGGAAGTCAGATTAGATCTCTCCCACATGGAATGATTCGACAGCAGAGCTCTCTGAATGGATGCCTGGAAACCCCACCTCGCGTTACCAAAGCAGCCAAGGAACAGGGTAGCTTTGATCCGCTGCCTCTGATTTGAAGTTCCAAGTGATCTGAGTTGACAGAGGTTCTCAGTCTGTCGGGTCACAATGCTGCTTGGTGTCCAGGGAGACCTTAGATAGTGGCTGTGGCTCTGGTGCCATGTAGGAATCTCCTAGGCTGAGGGTTGGTCCCCGTTCTCAAGAGCAAGGTTTCCTTCTCGAGACCAGAGGGATTCTATAGTATGGCTAGGGGCCACACGTTGGGCCATAAGTTGGTTTTCCAGAACAGGCCTGTGGGACAGAGGCCTGAAAACCTAAGCTAGGTATTAGATGAGGTTCTAGGGGCATGTCAGGTTCAATCTTCA
>NW_019159703.1:679-1258 GCF_002288905.1 Enhydra lutris kenyoni | reverse complement strand
GGTGCCTGGGAGGCAGTAGCAGAGGCTTTTCTCTTTGGACTGTATACCTAGGATGGTCTCGGAATGGACGGGTGAGCACATGGGTCCATGGGATATTCTCCCTTTCTGGGGAATCTGCCAGGCTCCGAAGAGTTTGGTGTTTTTCTGGGGGATGGGAAGAGTGTTTTTTCCATTTCAGGTATCCGGCCCAAACAGGGATTCCAGAGAGGGGTTGTGGGTCACGTGGCCTTTACAACCCCAACAAGGGTTAGGATTTGGGTCTAGGGGCACACTAGTTTCTCTCTGTGGGATCCTGGTCCAGCCCCGACAGGCTGTGCTTGAAAGGGGTCTCAGGCTAAGAGTCACAATGCTTGTTTGTGCCCAGTTGCCCCTCCTGAGTGGGCGTTGTCTCATGGGCCATGCAGGTGGCTCCCACTCTAAAAGTAGTAAAACCATATCAACATCCACTTTCCTGCCATGGGGAAGGAGGAGTACTCTGTTGTGATTCAGGTACACACAACGGCAGGGTTTTGCACTACCTTCTGGGGTCAGATACCTGCATACCCAGGTTGGATGGAAATAACGGGTTCGGGCCAAGGC
>NW_019159703.1:0-579 GCF_002288905.1 Enhydra lutris kenyoni | reverse complement strand
GGTGCCTGGGAGGCAGTAGCAGAGGCTTTTCTCTTTGGACTGTATACCTAGGATGGTCTCGGAATGGACGGGTGAGCACATGGGTCCATGGGATATTCTCCCTTTCTGGGGAATCTGCCAGGCTCCGAAGAGTTTGGTGTTTTTCTGGGGGATGGGAAGAGTGTTTTTTCCATTTCAGGTATCCGGCCCAAACAGGGATTCCAGAGAGGGGTTGTGGGTCACGTGGCCTTTACAACCCCAACAAGGGTTAGGATTTGGGTCTAGGGGCACACTAGTTTCTCTCTGTGGGATCCTGGTCCAGCCCCGACAGGCTGTGCTTGAAAGGGGTCTCAGGCTAAGAGTCACAATGCTTGTTTGTGCCCAGTTGCCCCTCCTGAGTGGGCGTTGTCTCATGGGCCATGCAGGTGGCTCCCACTCTAAAAGTAGTAAAACCATATCAACATCCACTTTCCTGCCATGGGGAAGGAGGAGTACTCTGTTGTGATTCAGGTACACACAACGGCAGGGTTTTGCACTACCTTCTGGGGTCAGATACCTGCATACCCAGGTTGGATGGAAATAACGGGTTCGGGCCAAGGC
>NW_019159702.1:0-1259 GCF_002288905.1 Enhydra lutris kenyoni | reverse complement strand
CCCCCCGCGGTCTATCTTCCCGTCGCTTTGGATTCACTTCTCCGCCAGTCCTACCTTTCAGAAAGTGGTTGATTTTCTGTTTCTAGAGTTGCTGTTCTTCTTCTCTTCAATCTCCCGTTGGATTTGTAGGTGTTTGCAATCTCTAGATAAGCTATCTAGCTGATCTCCCGCTACCTGAAGTAGCCTCAGCCTGCTACTTCTCCGCCATCTTGACTCCTCCCCCTAAAATTACCTGTTTTTTAATATGGTCTAATTTTTTTTAACACAAAATGTATAGTTCACTTCTCTTTGTTGCTCACATCCAGTCCCTAAGACACTACTCTACTGTACTTTAAAGAAAGAGTTTTCTAATTTTTTTTATTCTTCCTGCTGAGCCATATCAAGGTTGAAGTAAAAGTGAGAAGTGGGAAATTAAGGCAATCATTAGCTACATTAAACAAAGAAATCATGATTTCTTCATGAAGCACAGGCACAATGAAAGTTTCAGAAGCATTTGGGAGTTGGTGTTCTCTGAATCTTTCATATCTCCCAATATTTCATTTTTTTCCTAATAACTGGTATCTCACTTTCTTAAATTTCACAAGAGACCTACAGCCTGGTAAATTCTTATCATTTTAATTACTATAGATTGAGTGTTGGTGTTTCCCCTACGTTCATATGTTGAAACTCCAATCCCTAATGGGAAAGTAGTCGTATGTCGGGTTTTTGGAGGCGACTGGATCATGAGGCTGGATACTTAAAGAGTGAGATTAATGTCATTATTAGAAAAGATTTGAGAGAGATGCCCTCTTTCTCTCTCTTTCTCTGTCTTTCTCTCTACTGTGTGAAGATACAGCAAGAAGATGGCAGTCTGCAAGCCAGGAAGACAGCATTCACCAGACACAGGATCTGCTGGTGCCTTGAACTCAAACCCCCATTCCCCAGAACTGTAAGAAATGAATGTTATTTGAGCCATTCAGCCCATGGTATTTTTTTATGGCGACCTGAACTAAGGCATCCATTGTGTAATTTAAAAAAACAAAAACAGGGGGGAGGAGTCAAGATAGCAGAGAAGTAGCAGGCTGAGGCTACTTCAGGTAGCGGGAGATCAGCTAGATAGCTTATCTAAAGATTGCAAACACCTACAAATCCAACGGGAGATCGAAGAGAAGAAGAACAGCAACTCTAGAAATAGAAAATCAACCACTTTCTGAAAGGTAGGACTGGCGGAGAAGTGAATCCAAAGCAACGGGAAGATAGACCGCGGGGGGAGGGGCCGG
>NW_019159701.1:0-1259 GCF_002288905.1 Enhydra lutris kenyoni | reverse complement strand
GAGGTACCGCCTGCACGACACTCAAATGGACCCCAATTATAGACGCTGCTATGGGGACTGATGCACTGTCTGACACAGCCTGAGACCGACCCCCCTGACTGACACCCCGTCAGCAGACCCCAACCCAGCACATCGGGCCCTCCATGGCTCAGGTCTCCTTCACTTTTCAACAAGGTTTTCAGGCTTTGGAACCTAGCTCTTATTTCAACAACTGCCCAGGGTGGAGCCAGATGCAGAAATCAGAACTCCTCTTCCCCAGGACAAGAAACCTGTCTGTGAGAATGGTCTCCAACATTCAGGGTTGTAGAAACCAGCATGGCCTATGAGGCCACGCCAATGCTTAAGGGTCGCCTTGGGCACAAACAGGCGTTGTGAACCTCAGCGGGAGCCCAATGCTCGAGGAAGACCTCTCAGGGGCTAGACCAAGAGCCAGGATATGGGGCTCGCCATGCCCTAGGCCACCAATCCTAACCAGAGTTTGGGTTTTCTTGTTGCCCATAATCCGGGCTCTGCTCTGTAATCCCTCTTTCAAGGAAGACCTGAGGCCTAAAACAGTACTCCTCCCTTCCCACAGAATGACCCCAAACTCCTGGAAGTGGGGGCCAAATCCACATAGAGGGAGACTCATCCAAGGCCCATGAGTCCACCCCTCCTTCCACGGCCATCCTTGACACGAAATCCAGAGACAAAAGCCTGAGCGACCGCCTCCCACTCGCCCTTCTTTCAGGTCCCGAGGAACTCCACTCACAGTCTGTAGATCAGGCCTGCCATACGCTCAGCCCCAAACCTCAGCCAGGTTTGTGTTTTCAGGCTTCTGTCCCCACAGCCCTGGCGCACACGTGCTTCAGGCGGGGGCATCGGGAGACACACCGCAGGACCATGCCTGCCCTCTCCAAGCACACCGTGCCTATTCCACTGGCAACAAACCTATAGAGTAGGAAAATCCTAAATCGACCCCACAGAAATCAAAACAGTGCAGGCCACCCTGGACAAACAGGGCCGATCTGACACAAGCTGAGCGTCACCCTCGACTCAGACATGCAGACCAATGTACCTAGAGACAAAACATTTCACCGGGGCGTCCCATAGGCCTTCATCTGAACTCTTGCTTTCCTTGCCAGGCGTCTCTTTTCCAAGGTCTGGTTTCAATTACGAGCCTAGAGGGGTTTCCTGCGGCACAATTCAGAACCTCTCTCATCTCCGCATGGGAGACTTGCTCTTTGGAGCTGTGACAAACCCTCCAGTTAGGAGAATCTTTC
>NW_019159700.1:0-1259 GCF_002288905.1 Enhydra lutris kenyoni | reverse complement strand
GGAGTACTCTGTTGTGCTTCAGGTACACAGAAGGGCAGGGTTTTGTAATACCGTCTGGGGTCAGATAACTGCATACCCAGGTTGGATGGAAATAACGGGCTCGGGCCAAGGCAGTTCCCACCAGTAGGATATGGGTCCCGCTACTGGCTCTCCGACAGGAATTGGGTCTCGGGCTGTGATACACAGAGCTTTAGTTCACAGGGCGACCAAAGATATCAGGGTGCCCTTGAGGGCCGTGTGGTTGGACGCTCATTTGGGGTTTTGGGCAGACCTGTAGGACTTTTCTCTTTCTGTTGGCCAGGTAGAAGGCAGCTTTGTGACTCCAGAATTCCCAAGGTGGAGGGCCTTCTGGCAACGCTTGTGAGGATCGAAATCTGAAAACACAAGCTATGGTTATGTTCAGTTCCGAGGGTGTGACAGTTCCAATGTGAAGCAGCTGTTTCAGGATCTCCAGCACCTGAGGATGGGCGAGGGTGAGAGGTCTGCTCACACTGGAATTTGTATCCATGATGGCCAACGAATGCTCGGGTGGTCTCAAGAAGCCTTGGAGGCTTATCCAAGCTGGAGCTTGTAAGCTGCTCCAAACCACAAGGTGTCCTTCTGCGGGACAGGGGAAGTCAGCTTAGAGGTCTCCCACATGGAAAGATTGGACAGCAGAGCTCTCCGAATGGATGCCTGTAAACTCCACCGCCGTTACCCCTGAAGCCTAGGAACAGAGCAGCTTTTATCCAGTGGCTCTGCTTCGCAGTTCCAAGGGATCGGAGTTGACGGAGGTTCTCCGTCAGACGGGTCACAATGCTGCTTGGTGTCCAGGGAGACCTTAGAATGTGGCAGTACCTCTGGGGCCATGCAGGAACCTCCTAGCCTGTGGGTGGGACCCCGTTCCCAAAACAAAGTTTCCTTCTCGGGACCAGAGAGGTTCTACTGTATGGCTCAGGGACAATACGTTGCTCCATATGTTGGTTTTCCAGAACAGGCCAGAGGGACAGAGGCCTGAAAACCTAAGCTAGGTTTTGGATGAGGTCCTAGGGGCATGTCAGGTTGAATCTTCGGACTCAGGCCCATTGACGTGCGTGTCTTCCAGGAGGTAGGTGCTGACGGTGTCTCATACTGCGCATTTTTTCTAGAGCGGCCTATGAAATTGGAGTGGTTTCAGGTGCCTTGCAGGTTTCTCCCATTCTGGATGGTTTGGGCAACTGAGATGGGCAGAGTTCCTTGGGGAGAGCAGGCCCAGTGATGCGGTGTGGTTCTGGGGGTCC
>NW_019159699.1:338-1259 GCF_002288905.1 Enhydra lutris kenyoni | reverse complement strand
TATGTTGGTTTTCCAGAACAGGCCGGAGGGACAGAGGCCTGAAAACCTAAGCTAGGTTTTGGATGAGGTCCTAGGGGCATGTCAGGTTGAATCTTCGGACTCAGGCCCATTGACGTGCATGTCTTCCTGGAGGTAGGTGCTGACGGTGTCTCATACTGCGCCTTTTTTCCAGAGTGGCCTATGAAATTGTGGTGGGTTCAGGTGCCTTGCAGGTGTCTCCAATTCTGGATGGTTTGGGCAACTGAGACGGGCAGAATTTCCTCGGGAGAGCAGTCCCAGAGATGCGGTGTGGTTCTGGGGGTCCCATCCTGGATGGCATGTGGTCAAGGCTTTGGGAACGAAGTCTTCAGACAGCAACTCGGGGAAGAATTAGGGGCGAGGTTATGGCAGGCCCGATCTGCAGACCCTGAAAGCAGCTCCTCAGGATTTGAAATTCGGGTGCCTGGGAGGCATTAGAAGAGGCTTTTCTCTCTAGACTGTATACCTAGGATGGTCTCGGAATGGACCGGTGAGCACATGGGTCCTTGGGATATTCTTTCTTTCTGGGGATTCTGCCAGGCTCCCAAGAGTTTGGTGTTTTTCTGGGGGAAAGGAAGAGTGCTCTTTTCCATCTCAGGGGTCCTGCACAAACAGGGATTCTAAAGACGGATTGTGGTCACGTGACTTGGACAACCACACCAAGGGTTAGGATTTGGGTCTAGGGCCACAATGGGTTCTCTCTGTGGGATCCTGGTCCAGCCCCGACAGGCTGTGCTTGAATGGGGTCTCAGGCTCAGAGTCAAATGCCTGTTTGTGCCCAGTTGCCCCTCCTGAGTGGGCGTGTTCTCATGGGCCATGCTGGTGGCTCCCACTCTGAATGTAGTACAACCATATTAACATCCACTTTCCTGCCATGGGGAAGGAGGAGTACTCTGTTGTGAT
>NW_019159699.1:0-238 GCF_002288905.1 Enhydra lutris kenyoni | reverse complement strand
GGGGTCTCAGGCTCAGAGTCAAATGCCTGTTTGTGCCCAGTTGCCCCTCCTGAGTGGGCGTGTTCTCATGGGCCATGCTGGTGGCTCCCACTCTGAATGTAGTACAACCATATTAACATCCACTTTCCTGCCATGGGGAAGGAGGAGTACTCTGTTGTGATTCAGGTACACACAAGGGCAGGGATTTGCAATACCTTCTGGGGTCAGATACCTTCATACCCAGGTTGAATAGAAATAA
>NW_019159698.1:0-1260 GCF_002288905.1 Enhydra lutris kenyoni | reverse complement strand
GATTGATAAACCATTGGCCACACTAATCCAAAAGAAAAGAGAGAAAGCCCAAATTCATAAAATTATGAATGAAAAGGGAGAGATCACAACTAACACCAAGGAAGTAGAAACAATCATCAGAAGTTATTATTAACAGTTATATGTCAATAAGCTAAGCAACCTAGATGAAATGGATGCATTCCTGGAAAACTATAAAATCCCAAAATTGAACCAGGAAGAAATTGACAACCTGAATAGACTGATATCTAGTAACGAGATTGAAGCAGTTGTTAAAAACCTCCCCCAAAACAAGAGCCCAGATGGATTCCCTGGGGAATTCTACCAAACTTTCAAAGAAGAAATAACACCTTTTCTTCTGAAGCTGTTTCAAAAAACTGAAGCAGAAGGAAAACTTCCTGACTCTTTCTATGAAGCCAACATTACCCTGATCCCCAAACCAGGCAAAGACCCTACCAAAGAGGAGAATTTCAGACCAATATCACTGATGGATATGGATACTAAGATTCTCAACAAGATCCTAGCAAACAGGGTCCAACAGCACATTAAAAAGATTATCCACTATGACCAGTGGGATTCATCCCTGGGCTACAAGGTTGGTTCAACATTCGCAAATCAATCCATGTGATAGAACATATCAATAAGAGAAGAGAGAAGAACCACATTGTCCTCTCAATTAATGCAGAAAAAGCATTTGACAAAATCCAGCATCCATTCCTGATTAAAACACTTCAAAGTATAGGGATAGAGGGAACATTCCTGAACTTCATAAAATCTATCTGTGAAAGACCCACAGCAAATATCATCCTCAATGGGAAAAAGCTCACAGCCTTCCCGCTGAGATCAGGAACATGACAAGGATTCCCACTCTCACCAATTTTGTTCAACATAGTATTAGAAGTCCTAGCAACAGCAATCAGACAACAAAGAGAAATAAAAGGTATCCAAATTGGCAAGGAAGAAGTCAAACTCTCTCTCCACAAATGACATGATTCTTTATATGGAAAACCCAAAAGACTCCACCCCCAAACTACTAGAACTCATACAGCAATTCAGTAACGTGGCAGGATACAAAGTCAATGTACAGAAATCAGTGGCTTTCTTATACACTGACAATGAAAATACAGAAAGGGAAATTAGAGAATCGATTCCATTTACTATAGCACCAAGAACCATAAGATACCTGGGAATAAACCTAACCAAAAAGGTAAAGGAACTGTCCTCGAGGAACTACAGAACACTCATGAAAGAAATTGAAGAAGA
>NW_019159697.1:499-1260 GCF_002288905.1 Enhydra lutris kenyoni | reverse complement strand
GCAGGCAGAGAGGCAGGCAGAGAGAGAGGAGGAAGCAGGCTCCCCTAGACAGCAGAGAGCCCGATGCGGGGCTCGATCCCAGGACCCTGAGATCATGACCTGAGCCGAAGGCAGTGGCTTAACCCACTGAGCCACCCAGGCGCCCCAGCAGTTCTTTTTTTACTGTGGACTAGTGTTCCACTGTGCATTTATTGATGGACATTTGGGCTATTTCCAGTTTTGATCTCTGAACATTTGGGTGTAAATCATTTGTGATGTAATCTTTTATTTTATAACTAGGAGTGGAATCGCTGGATCATCCCATAAACGCATGTTCAAGCTAACAGGAAACTGCACGCTGTTTTCCACATTTCCTGTATCATCATACACTCCTACTAGCAATTCACATAAGTTCTGGTTATTCTACATTTTCACCAGCCCTTGATAAAGTCAATCTCTTCGATTGTAATCATTCTTATAGGCAAAGAGTTGTTTATAATTTTGATTTGCTTTGCATTTCCCTAAATTACTGAATATATTGAGAATTTTAAATGTGCCTCCTGTGAATTCAAATATCTTCTTTTGTGAAGTGTCTATCGAAATCTCTTACCAATTTTATAATTTGGGTTGTCTGCCTTATTAATGATTTATAGAGGTTCTTTATAAACACTGAATAAAAGTCCTTTGTCACAGGCGGAAAAATTCACCACAAAAAAAAAGAACAAGAGGCAGTACCAAAGGCTAGGGACCTAATCAATACAGACATTGGTAATATGTCAGAT
>NW_019159697.1:0-399 GCF_002288905.1 Enhydra lutris kenyoni | reverse complement strand
GCAGGCAGAGAGGCAGGCAGAGAGAGAGGAGGAAGCAGGCTCCCCTAGACAGCAGAGAGCCCGATGCGGGGCTCGATCCCAGGACCCTGAGATCATGACCTGAGCCGAAGGCAGTGGCTTAACCCACTGAGCCACCCAGGCGCCCCAGCAGTTCTTTTTTTACTGTGGACTAGTGTTCCACTGTGCATTTATTGATGGACATTTGGGCTATTTCCAGTTTTGATCTCTGAACATTTGGGTGTAAATCATTTGTGATGTAATCTTTTATTTTATAACTAGGAGTGGAATCGCTGGATCATCCCATAAACGCATGTTCAAGCTAACAGGAAACTGCACGCTGTTTTCCACATTTCCTGTATCATCATACACTCCTACTAGCAATTCACATAAGTTCTGGTT
>NW_019159696.1:0-1260 GCF_002288905.1 Enhydra lutris kenyoni | reverse complement strand
AAAACTCTTCAAAGTGTAGGGATAGAGGGCACATACCTCAATATTATCAAAGCCATCTATGAAAAACCCACCGCGAATATCATTCTCAATGGAGAAAAACTGAAAGCTTTTCTGCTAAAGTCAGGAATACGGCAGGGATGTCCGTTATCACCACTGCTATTCAACATAGTACTAGAAGTCCTAGCCTCAGCAATCAGACAACAAAAGGTAATTAAAGGCATCCATATCGGCAAAGAAGAAATCAAACTATCACTCTTTGCAGATTATATGATACTATATGTGGAAAACCCTAAAGACTCCACTCCAAATCTGCTAGAACTTCTACAGGAATTCAGTAAAGTGTCAGGATATAAAATCAATGCACAGAAACCAGTTGCATTTCTCTACACCAACAACAAGGCAGAAGAAAGAGAAATTAAGGAGTCCATCCCATTTACAATTGCACCCAAAACTATAAGATACCTAGGAAAAACCTAACCAAAGAGACTAAGAATCTATACACAGAAAACTATAAAGTACTCATGAAAGAAATTGAGGAAGACACAAAGAAATGGAAAAATGTTCCATGCTCCTGGATTGGAAGAATAAATATTGTGAAAATGTCTATGCTACCTAAAGCAATCTACACATTTTTTTTTATTTACTTGACAGAGATCACAAATAGGCAGAGAAGCAGGCAGAGAGAGAGAGAGGAGAAAGCAGGCTCTCCGCGGAGCAGAGAGCCCGATGTGGGGCTCGATCCCAGGACCCTGGGATCATGACCTGAGCCGAAGGCAGAGGCTTTAACCCACTGAGCCACCCAGGTGCCCCAGCAATCTACACATTTAATGCAATTCCTATCAAAGTACCATCCATTTTTTTTCAAAGAAATGGAACAAATAATCCTAAAATTTATATGGAACCAGAAAAAAACCTCGAATAGCCAAAGGAATATTGACAAAGAAAGCCAAAGTTGGTGGCATCACAATTCCAGACCTCAAGCTCTATTACAAAGCTGTCATCATCAAGACAGCATGGTCCTGGCACAAAAACAAACACATAGTTCAATGGAACAGAATAGAGAGCCCAGAAATAGACCCTCAACTCTATGGTCAACTAATCTTCGACAAAGCAAGAAAGAATGTCCAATGGAAAAAAGACAGCCTCTTCAATAAATGGTGTTGGGAAAATTGGACAGCCACACGCAGAAAAATGAAATTGGATCATTTCCTTACACCACACACGAAAATAGACTCAAAATGGATGAAGGATCTCAATGTG
>NW_019159695.1:0-1261 GCF_002288905.1 Enhydra lutris kenyoni | reverse complement strand
GTCAGGATTGCAACTGATTTTAAATTCTCTCCAGAAAAATCTCTGCCCCCTCCCTCATTTCTTGCATCCAGAGGTGGCCTCTCCCATAACCTGGCCTTTGCTTGGTACTTCCTGTGCTCTCAGGCAGTTGTTACAGACATGAGCATAGGGCAGTTCTCAACCCCAGCACTATCAGCATTTGGGCTGGATAATTTTCAGTTGAGTCAACAGTGTCCATACAGCTAAGGTCAGGTATGAAAAAGTCTGGTAGGAAGCAACACTACAGAGTAAACCTATCTGGTAAGGCTTCTAGATCACACAAACAGAAATGTAAGGAGACAAAGGAGGAAGGGGTTCAGTGGCTCAGCCAACATATTCAGGCGAGTCAATCCTGGCAACAGAAAGGGGTGATATCTCATACCCTGAACACTCTAAGGTATCGCTGAGTACCTGGGAGGTCACTGATGACCTTGACAAAGATAGTTTCAGTGGAGGGGTAACAGGAATTCAAAGAGCAGTGCATTGAGGAATAGGTGAAAAGTGAAGAACCAGAGATAGCACTTTCAAAATCTCAACTACGAGTTGGGGAAAATAACAGCGCTTCCTTCTCTAACCCTAATCTTTACCAGTAAAACAGCACTGATTTCCTTCAAAGAGAAGCTAAACGAGCAGCCAAGTCTAACTCCCCACACTATATACCTCATCTCTCTCGGCCCCAATGGACACGTGACCCAAAACATTTGCTACAAATCCCTTGTTCCTTGATGGTCATGATCATACTAAATATATTTTCTCTGAACAGGCTTTTACATCATTCTCTTGATCCTGTCCCAAATTTCCACCTTATTGTTTAAATATAACTGCTGTAAATTTTCCTTTAAAGGCATAAATCCTCAGATGTTTTGAGACCCACTTCTTCCAGTCTATTAAGTTCCAGAATGTTAGATTTTTGCCTTAAAAGATTTTGCTTCACTTTTTAAAAATTTTAGTAACTTAAGGGAACTATCATTTTTGGGGTGTGTCAGTGGGAAATATATTTATGAAACTTAAAAGCTTTGGCATACCTGGATGGCTCCATCAATTAAGCATCTGCCTTCGGCTCAGGTCATGATCCCAGGGTCCTAGGATGGAGTCCCTGCTCAGTAGGGAGCCTGCTTCTCCCTCTGCCTGTGGTTCCCCCTGCTTGTATACACATTCTCTTTCTCTCCCTGTCTGACGAATAAATAAAACCTTAAAAAAAAAAAAAAAAGACATTTAAAGGCTTTTAACTTCCACATCTAAC
>NW_019159694.1:0-1261 GCF_002288905.1 Enhydra lutris kenyoni | reverse complement strand
TGGACAGATCCTTTGAGTATGATATAGTGTCCTTCCTCATCTCTTATTATAGTCTTTGGCTTAAAATCTAATTGATCTGATTTAAGGATTGTGACTCCTGCTTTCTTCTGATGTCCATTAACATGGTAAATTGTTTTCCACCCCCTCACTTTACATCTGGAGGTGTCTTCGGGTTTCAAATGAGTTTCTTGTAGGCAACATATAGATGGTTTTGTTTTTTTATCCATTCTGATACCCTGTGTCTTTTGATTGGGGCATTTAGCCCATTAACATTCAGGGTAACTATTGAGAGATATGAATTTAGTGCCATTGTATTGCCTGTAAAGTGACTGTTACTGTATATTGTCTCTGTTCCTTTCTGATCTACTACTTTTAGGGTCTCTCTTTGCTTAGAGGACCCCTTTCAATATTTCCTGTAGAGCTGGTTTAGTGTTTGCAAATTCTTTCAGTTTTTGTTTGTCCTGGAAGCTTTTTATCTCTCTTTCTATTTTCAATGATAGCCTAGCTGGATATAGTATTCTTGGCTGCATGTTTTTCTCGTTTAATGCTCTGAATGTATCATGCCAGTTCTTTCTGGCCTGCAAGGTCTCTGTGGATAAGTCCGCTGCCAATCTAATGTTTTTACCCTTGTATGTTACAGACTTCTTTTCCCACGCTGCTTTCAGGATTTTCTCTTTGTTGCTAAGACTTGTAAATTTTACTATCAGGTGACAGGGTGTGGACTTATTTTTATTGATTTTGAGGGGCGTTCTGTGCATCTCCTGGATTTCGATGTTTGTTCCCTTTGCCATATTTGGGAAATTCCCTACAATAATTCTCTCCAATATACCTTTTGCTCCCCTCTCTCTTTCTTCTTCTGGAATCCCAATTATTTTAATGTTGTGTCATCTTATGGTGTCACTTATCTCTCGAATTCTCTCCTCCTGGTCCAGTGTTTGTTTGTCTCTCCTTTGCTCAGCTTCTTTATTCTCTGTCATTTGGTCTTCTATGTCACTAATTCTTTCTTCTGCCTCAGTTATCCGAGCAGTAAGAGCTTCCATTTTTTATTGCACCTCATTAATAGCTTTTTTGATTTCAACTTGGTTAGATTTTAGTTCTTTTATTTCTCCAGAAAGGGCTTTTATCTCTCCAGAGAGGGTTTCTCTAATATCTTCCATGCCATTTTCGAGCCCAGCTAGAACCTTGAGAATCATCATTCTGAACTCTAGATCTGTCATATTACCAATGTCTGTATTGATTAGGTCCCTAGCCTTCGGTACTG
>NW_019159693.1:0-1261 GCF_002288905.1 Enhydra lutris kenyoni | reverse complement strand
TGAGCAAGGAGCCCGATGTGGGACTCGATCCCAGGACACTGGGATCATGACCTGAGCCGAAGGCAGCTGCTTAACCAACTGAGCCACCCAGGCGTCCCCCAACGAAGTATTTTTTAATTAAAGTAGGTGTATTGTTTTTTTTAGACACAATGCTATTGCACACTTCAAAGACTACAGTATAGTGTAAATATAACTTTTACATGCACCTAGAAACCAAAATATTCATCTGACTTGCTTCGTTGTGATGTTCAGTTTATTGTGGTAGTCTGGAACCAAAGCCAAAGTATCTCCAACATATATTTTGAAATAAACAGCCTTTATGTATACAATAACTAGATAAGAAATATAGTGGAAACATACAATTTGTCCCAAAAGGTAAGAAACAGGAATAAACTTAAGATACAATGAAAGAAACTAAAGCTCTACTGAAAGAAAAGAGGATTTACATAATTGGAAAAACATATGATAAACGTTAATTAGGATATGCAACATCATTAAGAGCAATTCTCCCTAAGTTTCTCTATTTAGCAAGATAAAAGTGAAAACTACAGTCTTCTGTTTAATTAACTGGAAAAGGTGACTCTAAAGTACATACGGAGGAGCGCCTGGGTGGCTCAGTCGTTAAGCGTCTGCGTTCTACTCAGGTCATGATCCCAGCATCCCGGGATCGAGCTCTACATGGGGCATCCTGCTCAGTGGGGAGCCTGCTTCTCCCTCTCCAGCTCCTCCGAGCTGTGTTCCCTCTCTTGCTATCTCTATCAGTCACAAATAAATAAAATCTTTTAAAAATAAATAAATAAATATAAATAGATAACATTCATACGAAAATAACAATATATGCAACAATAGCCAAGAAAATTCTGAAGATAATAATGGAAACTAGCCTGTCAGATATTAAAATGTTTACTGTAAGATGTAACACAGCTGTGCCATACTGGCACACAGATCAGTGGAAGAGAACAGAAATCCCTAAAAAATTACCAAAATATGGAAATGTAGTATACAGTAAAGCTGCCATTTAAAATTTGTGAAAGGAAATGTTGGGATGCCTGGGTGGCTCAGTTGGTTAAGTGTCTGCCTTTGGCTTCGGTCATGACTCCAGGGTCCTGGGATAGAATCCCCCATCAGGCTCCTTGCTTAGCAGGGAGCCGCCTTCTCCCTCTGCCATCACTCTCCCTGCTTGTGTGTGCACATTCTCTCTTTGACAAATAAATAAATAAAATCTTAAAAAAATAATAGAATTTGTGAAGTGATGAACAGG
>NW_019159692.1:0-1262 GCF_002288905.1 Enhydra lutris kenyoni | reverse complement strand
CTTTTGTCATTTGGAAGGTAATGTCGAAAAAATGGTAGTCACTGGGCCTCATTCTTCTCTCCCTTCCTCTTCTTCTCCTTCCCATTCTTTTAAATTCTAAGTTCCTTTTCTTTGTTGTTTTCTTCCTTTAGTTAGTTTTTTGTTGTTGTTTTGGTTTTATTTTGGTCTGAAACTGAAATCCTCTTCATTCATTCATTAGAAGATTCCATGAATTTGCATGAATTTTCCTCTGTGAGTTATATAGATTTTGACTTTCTTATCCTATATTTTGAATGCATAAAAAAAGGTTAAATATGGCGAATTAGACCCAAATGCTTTATGTTGAACTTTCTGCTACTTCCTATGCAGCACAATCCTCTAATTCTTTGATGTCAGCCTCAATTTTAAGTAGTTATTCCATTTCCCTTATTCCTCCAACTTGCTCTCCTGAAGAAACTGCTTCCTCTGCAGTCCCCTTAAGTAAGTCATTTACAAAACTCAGATTGCACTTCAGACTAATTTTCACCTATGAGATTGTGAAATCGCTTTTTATTTCTCCATCTATATTTCCCTCCTTGCTTGTTTCTGGAGAGTATTAACTTGTCGTATGAAATCCACATTCAGGGAAGGCTTTGGATCGTGGTCCACACACTCCTCCATTCCTGCTGCATCTCAGTGTGAATAACATCTTCTCCAATATCACTCATTTATCTAATCATACCTTCTTGCAGTCACCCTAATGCCCCCTAACTCCTCTAGTTCCATTGGAAACATTCTGTCCTCCAACCCCAACATACTATCTTCCAGACTGCTTAACACTTTTTTCTTTCTTTGGCCTTATTTATCTTCTCAACTCACGGATTTCTCATTTTTCTCATTACCCATCACCACCTCCTTCCTTTACTTCCTTCTATATTTGGCTTAGTCTCCATATTCTCTTATTTCAGTCACTGCTTTCCAAACCTAAAACTCTTTGCCTCTGTCACAATGAGCCCAACTGTTCTACACGTGTCTACCTGGGCAAGTGACCATTGTTAAAGGAGACCACAGAACCAGTTTGGAATGAAACTTTCCACAGTTTTTGCCCACCAAAATAAACACTATTTAAATTTTAAGTGGCATTTTCCTATTTGGCTAATTGTCCTACATTCCACAGTAACAATTTCAGTTATTTCCATTTTATGCAGACCCCCCCCAGTCTCTCCCAATTCACCATATCAAACAATTTCAGAAGTTTCTTACTTTCCATAGGAAGTAAAAGGCAGCATTCTGGAACTCCTTTA
>NW_019159691.1:0-1262 GCF_002288905.1 Enhydra lutris kenyoni | reverse complement strand
CCCTCGCCCATCCAAAGGTGCTGGAGATCTTGAAACAGCTGCTGCACATTGGAACTATCATGCCCTGGGCACTGAACATAACCATAGCTTGTGTTTTCAGATTTCGTTCCTCACAAGCTTGGCCAAGGCCCTCCACCTTGGGAATTCTGGAGTCACAAAGCTGCCTTCTACCTGGCCAACAGAAAGAAGAAATGTCCTAAAGGTCTGCCCAAAACCCCAAATGAGCGTCCAAACACACGGCCCTCAAGGGCACCCTGATATCATAGGTTGCCCTGTGAACTAATGCTCTGTGTAACACAACCGGAGACCTAATCTCCTGTCGGCCTGCCAGATAGCGGGACCCATATACTGCAGGTGGGAACTGCCTGGCCCAAGCCCGTTATTTCCATCCAACCTGGGTATGCAGGTATCTGACCCCAGAAGGTAGTGCAAAACCCTGCCCTTGTGTGTACCTGAAGCACAACAGAGTACTCCTCCTTCCCCATGGCAGGAAAGTGGATGTTGATATGGTGATACTACTTTCAGAGTGGGAGACACCTGCATGGCCCATGAGACCACGCCCACTCAGGAGGGGCAACTGGGCACAAACAGGCATTGTGACTCTTAGCCTGAGACCCCTTTCAAGCACAGCCTGTCGGGGCTGGACCAGGATCCCACAGAGAGAACCTATTGTGCCCCTAGACCCAAATCCTAACCCTTGGTGGGGTTGTCCAGGCCACGTGACCCACAACCCGTCTCTGGAATCCCTGTTTGGTCAGGACCCCTGAGATGGAAAACAGCACTCTTCCCTTCCCCCAGAAAAACACCAAACTCTTGGGAGCCTGGCAGAATCCCCAGAAAGGGAGAATATCCCATGGACCCATGTGCTCACCCGTCCATTCCGATACCATCCTACGTATACAGTCCAGAGAGAAAAGCCTCTGCTCCTGCCTCCCAGGCACCCGAATTTCTAATCCTGAGGAGCTGCTTTCAGTTTCTGCACATCGGGCCTGCCATAACCTCGCCCCTAATTCTTCCCCGAGTTGCTGTCTGAAGACTTCGTTCCCAAACCCTTGACCTCATGCCCTCCAGGATGGGACCCCCAGATCCACACCGCATCACTGCGCCTGCTCTCCCGAGGAAACTCTGCCCGTCTCAGTTGCCCAAACCATCCAGAATGGGAGAAACCTGCAAGGCACCTGAACCCACCCCAATTTCGTAGGCCGATCTGGAAATAAAGCACAGTATGAGACACCGTAAGCACCTACCTCCAGGAAGACACG
>NW_019159690.1:0-1262 GCF_002288905.1 Enhydra lutris kenyoni | reverse complement strand
AGCCCAGTATCCTCCAGCTCCCTCCATGTTGATGCAAATGTTGAGTAGTCATCCTTTCTGATGCCTAATACTCCGTTGTGTGCGCCATATCCTCTTCATTCAGGCTATTGTGGGCGTTGCTACTGTGAACACTGGGGAGCAGCTGCCCCTTCTTTTCACTACATCTTTGTCTTTGGGGTAAATACCCAGTAGTGTGATTGCGGGGTACAGGGTAGCTCTGTTAACTTTTTGAGGAACCTCCATGCTGTTTCCCAGAGTGGCCGCACCAGCTTGCGTTCCCACCAACAGTGAGGAGGCTCCCCTTTCTCCGCATCCTCGCCAACACCTGTTGTTTCCTGACTGGTTAATTTTAGCCATTCTGACTGGGGTGAGGCGGGATCTCACTGTGGTTTTGATTTGTATTTCTGTGATGCCGAGTGATGTGGAGCACTTTTTCATGCGTCTGTTGGCCATTTGTAGGCCTTTTTTGGAGAAGTGTCTGTTCATGGCTTCTGCCCATCTCTTGATGGGATTATTTGTTCTATGGGTGTTGAGTTTGAGGTTTTTTTTTTTCATGGTTTATTTAATGATCTTTGGAATTCCTCTGGTGTTGTTACTGTGGACTTTAATCGTCTTTATTATGTCAGTTAGCTTCTGCATCATACATACTCAGTCCTTGATGCAGTGTCAGTGATTCGTTAGTTAAGTGTAACACCCGGTGCTCATCACAGCACGTGCCCTCCTCAGAGCTGGACGCCAGCCCTTTATCTGTAAGGTCATTTGCAAAAAGCTTCTCCTCTTCCAAGGCTGCCTTGTAGTTTTGTTGATGGTGTCCTTTGCTGTGCAGAAGCTTTTCATCATGACGAAGTCCCACGAGTGCATTTTTGCTTTTGTTGTCCCTGCCCTTGGAGACGGGTCTAGCCAGAAGTTGCTGCGCTGAGGTGGGAGGGGTAGCTGCCCGTGTTCTCTAGGATTCTGATGGACTCCTGTCTCACACTGAGGTCTTTCATCCATTTTGAGTCTATCTTTGCATGGGGTGTGAGAGAATTGTCCAGTTTCGTTCTTCACGTGGCTGTCCAACGCCGCCTCCTGGCACGTGCAGGAGAAGGATGAGGCACGAACAAGTCCGCTGCAAGGGAGGGAGCAGGGGACGACCACTGGAAGACCGTCGCCCGAGCAACTCCTCGGCCCTGTATTTATTAGACACAAGATAACCAGAGGGAGGAGGAGGTTACACATTAGCCATAGGTCTCGTGGGTAAAAAGAAGGAATGGGAGTCATAC
>NW_019159689.1:0-1262 GCF_002288905.1 Enhydra lutris kenyoni | reverse complement strand
CTAATCCTCACCCTGACTTCAAATTCAGGAGATCTCGATTCAGCTTCTGAAGTGTGGGCCAGCCTTGTCCTCACCCCGGATCCTAACCCAAGCTTGAGTTCTCAGAATCCCTTCCTCACACTCCTGGGACACAAGCCCTCTGATTGGGTATTCTGGAGCCACAGCCACAATCCTGCCCTCAGTCTGCCCACCAGAAGAAAAACTTTGCCCTATGGGACTGTTCAGAATCCCCTAAAGTGTATCAAATTGCACTCCACTCGAATGCACCAAAATTATAGAGTCTGCCAAGGGCACTAATGTTATGCCTGACACAGCCTGATCCTGAACATCCCGATCTAGACCAGACAGCTGGCTTCATACACAGCACATAGTATAAGCCATGGCCTTAGGTCCCCATTTTTTTTCCAAGCTAGGTTTTCTGGCTTCAGAACCTAGACCAAATCTACAATCACTGCACGAGTAAACCTGATTTAGAAATCAGAACTCCTCCAACCCCATGGCAAGAAAATTTGCTTTGGCATGGTGTCCAACCTTCAGCATAGGATAAACCAGCATGGCCCATGAGGCCACGACCATGCTTGAGGGCTGCCATGGGCACAGACACCCATTGTCATCCTCAGCGTGAGCTGAGTAAGGCCTCTCCGTGGCTGGACCAAAAGCCAGAATTTGGTTCTTGCCATGCCCATAGGCTCCCGATCCTAAGTAGAGCTCGGTTTTTCCAGTCGGCAGTAGCCAGGGCTCTATTCTGGCATCTACATTTTGGAGGCCACATGAGGCAGAAAACAGGACTCCACCCTTCCCACAGAATCACCCCAAACTCTTGGGTGTGGGGCAAATTTCCCAGAGAGGGAGACTCATCCATGGCCCATGAGGCCACCCCTAAATTCCACGGCCATTTTTGACCCAAAATCCAGAGCCTTAAACCTGAGCAATCACCTCACACTCTCCCTTCATCCATATCCCGAGGAGCTCACCTCACGGTCTGTACATCGACACTGCAATACCGTCAGCCCCAAACCTAAGCCAGACTGTGTTTTCACAATTCTGTCCCTACAGCCCTGGCCCAAACCCCCTCAAGGCGGGGACCCTGCAACCACACAGCAGGACTCTGCCTGCCCTGTCCAAGGAAGCTCTGCCCATTCCATTGGCCACAAACCTACAGAGTAGGAGAAACCTCCAAGATCACAGAGGCCATCCCAATCCTGTAGGCTGCCTTGGACTAATATGGGCGATCAAACACAAGCTGAGCAACTACCTCTACT
>NW_019159688.1:851-1262 GCF_002288905.1 Enhydra lutris kenyoni | reverse complement strand
TTCTTTTTTTAATGGTTTCTTTTTTCTTTCTGAACCTCTTTTTAATCCCCTTTCTCCCCCCTCACAATTTGGGATCTCTTCTGATTTGGCTAAAGCATATTTTCCTGGGGTTGTTGCCACCCTTTTAGTATTTTACTTGCTCCTTCATATACTCTTATCTGGACAAAATGACAAGGCAGAAAAATTCACCACAAAAAAAAGAACAAGAGGCAGTACCAAAGGCTAGTACTGAAGGACCTAATCAATACAGACATTGGTAATATGTCAGATCTAGAGTTCAGAATGACGATTCTCAAGGTTCTAGCTGGGCTCCAAAAAGGCATGGAAGATATTAGAGAAACCCTCTCCGGAGAGATAAAAGCCCTTTCTCGAGAAATAAAAGAACTAAAATCTAACCAAGTTGAAATCAAA
>NW_019159688.1:0-751 GCF_002288905.1 Enhydra lutris kenyoni | reverse complement strand
GGTAAGGGCGGTGCAACTCCGCCCGGGGCAGAGACACTTGAGAATCATTACAACAGGCCCCTCGAAATCCAGCCAGGACCAAGTTCACATACCAAGGAGTGCAGGTTCAATACCAAGGAAAGCAGCGGAATTCCAGAGGAAGAGAAAGCAAAGCCAGAGCTCATGGCTTTCTCCCCATGATTCTTTAGCCTTGCAGTTAATTTATTTTTCTTTTTCAATTTTTTTTTCTCTTCTATTTTTTTCAACTTTTACCCTTTTCCTTTTTAACGTTTTTTAACTAGTTTATCTAATATATATATATATATATTTTTTTCTTTATTATATTTTCTCTTTATTCGTTTTCTTTTTTTAATGGTTTCTTTTTTCTTTCTGAACCTCTTTTTAATCCCCTTTCTCCCCCCTCACAATTTGGGATCTCTTCTGATTTGGCTAAAGCATATTTTCCTGGGGTTGTTGCCACCCTTTTAGTATTTTACTTGCTCCTTCATATACTCTTATCTGGACAAAATGACAAGGCAGAAAAATTCACCACAAAAAAAAGAACAAGAGGCAGTACCAAAGGCTAGTACTGAAGGACCTAATCAATACAGACATTGGTAATATGTCAGATCTAGAGTTCAGAATGACGATTCTCAAGGTTCTAGCTGGGCTCCAAAAAGGCATGGAAGATATTAGAGAAACCCTCTCCGGAGAGATAAAAGCCCTTTCTCGAGAAATAAAAGAACTAAAATCTAACCAAGTTGAAATCAAA
>NW_019159687.1:0-1262 GCF_002288905.1 Enhydra lutris kenyoni | reverse complement strand
TTATAGTAACTGATATGAATATATGAAGGAGATATTCAGGAAGTTACCACATGCCCAACTGAGTTTGGAGCATGCACATTGATATTGGTACCAGTATGAAAGTTTGTATAATTTACTCCAGAAGCACTCAACAGCCTGAGTAATAAGTGGAGAAACATGGGTTGTTTGGGTTGTAGTTGAGTAGGACTAATGTGGCAGGAAAAATAGCTCAAGGATTGCTAATGACAAACATTAATTGAAATGATGCATCATGTTTCCTAAACTGGATAAGAAAGGACATGAATTGATGAAGTAGGTGAAGGATTAGGACAGAAGAAAGTTCCATATGCAGTCTAACATTTTATTTTCATTCTAGGATAAGTGTGAAATGAGAAGAAAATTTACCAAGAAGAGAAACAGAAACATTAAAGTGGGTGGGGAGAAAGAGAAGGAGCGTGAGGAAAGTTTCAGATGTAGCAGAATTTAATAGTGATATAAAATCTCTATTATTCCTTTTTTTTTTTTTTTTACATATATAAATGTTGGGTTAGAAATCTACTTAGCTCCAGATCCAATTTGTACCATTCTTCACAGTACTTTTTATCCTAAAAAGCTAACATGTATGGAATTTTATAATCAGTGGACTTCCTGGAACTCAAGCTTCTTTCTAGATTTGGACATTGAGAGGCACTAGCATGAGGTCAGAAGACAAGAAGAAATTTCAAGGTAATTATTCCTTTTGATCCCTTTTGCCAAGCCACAGGTCCTCCCAGGATTTCCTTTCTATCCATCTTCTGTCTATAGGCTCCAATATTTGTTCCCTTTCTTTATCCCTTTAGAAATGGGGTAGCAGCGGAGGGAGGAGTCAAGATGGCGGAGAAGTAGCAGGCTGAGACTACTTCAGGTAGCGGGAGATCAGCTAAATAGCTTATCTAAAGATTGCAAACACATACAAATGCAAAGGGAGATCGAAGAGAAGAAGAACAGCAATTCTAGAAACAGAAAATCAACCACTTTCTGAAAGGTAGGACTGGGGGAGAAGTGAATCCAAAGCGACGGGAAGATAGACCGTGGGGGGAGGGGCCGGCTCCCCGCAAGCGGCAGAGCAACGGAGCACAAAATCAGGACTTTTAAAAGTCTGTTCCGCTGAGGGACATCGCTCCAGAGGCTTAACCGGGGTGAAGCCCATGCGGGGTCAGCGTGGCCTCAGGTCCCGCAGGGTCACAGAAGGATCGGGGGTGTCTGAGTGTAGCAGAGCTTACAGGTATTAGAACGGGGAAGCC
>NW_019159686.1:0-1262 GCF_002288905.1 Enhydra lutris kenyoni | reverse complement strand
CCAGAGCCTTTTGATATGTATCCATCTCTCAAATCCTTCAGGAACCAGGTTGGCGAATGCAGTTGCCAGGTGTCACTGATGTTACAGAGCAACCCCACCAGAGCCCCCCTGTGGTGAGTGCCCCCAGGAGGTGCCCGGCCAGGCCCCCAGGCCATCTACCCCCTCCACTTTCCTCTTGGCCCCTGCAGGCCCAGCCCAGCAGCCCCAGATTATTTGTATCCTCCAGCAGAGGCTGCTGAGCCAAGAGGGAGAGATTGGAAGGGGAATGAGGGAGGGAGAGCAGGGGAGAAGAGGGGGGTGAATTATTATTTTATTTTATTTTTTTTGCACACACCCTTATAAGGCTACTGAAGTCATTACCGATGTAACAAACCAAGTAAGCAAGCAAGAGCCTCTCACCAATGTTCCCTTCTATAAACACAGCCTGGTCAGCCCCAACCTCCCCTTCCCCCTCCCCTCTACCCTCCCTCCCTCAGGGATTTGCTCTCCCCTGACGTTCTTTCTTACCCGGCCCCTTTTCCTCTTGCTACTTTCCTTTTTCCCTTCACTGGTTGCAGGGGGAGGGAGCCTGCCAGCTGTGAGGGCCTCTGCAGCCCGGGAGCCGGTGCTGATGGTGGTGGCCGTGACTGCTATGGGACCCTGAGGCCCGGCTGGCCTGCGAGAGGGCAGGGTTGGCCGGAGGAGGAAGACGGTGAGGACGTGCGGGGGCTGCTGAAGAGGCGCGTGGAGACTCGGCAGCACACCGAGGAGGCCATCCGCCAGCAGGAGGTGGAACAGCTGGACTTCCGTGACCTCCTGGGGAAGAAGGTGAGTACCAAGACCGTTTCAGAAGAAGACCTCAAGGAGATCCCAGCTGAGCAGATGGATTTCCGCGCCAACCTGCAGCGGCAGGTGAAGCCGAAGACCGTGTCAGAGGAAGAGAGGAAGGTGCACAGCCCTCAGCAGGTCGACTTCCGCTCGGTCCTAGCCAAAAAGGGGACTCCTAAGACCCCGGTGCCTGAGAAGGCACCTCCTCCCAAACCTGCCACCCCAGATTTCCGCTCGGTGTTAGGCAGCAAGAAGAAATTACCAGCGGAGAATGGTAGCAACAGCGCTGAGGCCTTGAATGCCAAAGCAGCAGAAAGTCCCAAGGCCATGAGCAATGCCCAGCCTTTAGGGTCCCTGAAACCCTTGGGCAATGCCAAGCCTGCTGAAACCCTAAAACCTGTGGGCAATGCCAAACCTGCCGAGCCCACGAAACCCGTGGGCAACGCCAAACCTGC
>NW_019159685.1:0-1263 GCF_002288905.1 Enhydra lutris kenyoni | reverse complement strand
GCTCCCCTCTCTGTTTCCTCTTCTTCTGGGATCCCAATTATTCTAATGTTGTTTTGTCTTATGGTGTCACTTATCTCTCGAATTCTCCCCTCGTGGTCCAGTAGCTGTTTGTCCCTCTTTTGCTCAGCTTCTTTATTCTCTGTCATTTGGTCTTCTACATCGCTAATTCTTTCTTCTGCCTCATTTATCCGAGCAGTGAGAGCCTCCATTTTTGATTGCACCTCATTAATAACTTTTTTTATTTCAACTTGGTTAGATTTTAGTTCTTTTATTTCTCCAGAAAGGGCTTCTATATCTCCTGAGAGGGTTGCTTTAATATCTTCCATGCCTTTTTCGAGCCCGGCTAGAACCTTGAGAATCGTCATTCTGAACTCTGGATCTGACATATTACCAATTTCTGTATTGATTAGGTCCCTAGCCTTTGGTACTGCCTCTTGTTCTTTTTTTTGTGGTGAATTTTTCCGCCTTGTCATTTTGTCCAGATAAGAGTATATGAAGGAGCAAGTGAAATACTAAGAGGGTGGCAACAACCCCAGGAAAATATGCTTTAGCCAAATCAGAAGAGATCCCAAATCGTGAGGGGGGAGAAAGGGGATAAAAAGAGGTTCAGAAAGAAAAAAATAAAAAGAAAGAAACAATTAAAAAAAGAAAACCGATAAAGAAAAAATATAAAAAGGAAAAATATATATATATTAGATAAACTATTTAAAAAACGTTAAAAAAGAAAACGGGAAAAGTTAAAAAAATTTAGCAGAAGAAGAGAAAAAAAAATTGAAAAAGAAAAAAAAATTAAATTAACTGCAAGGCTAAAGAATCATGGGGAGAAAGCCATGAGTTCCGTGCTTTGCTTTCTCCTCCTCTGGAATTCCGCTGCTCTCCTTGGTATTGAAACTGCACTCCTTGGTAGGTGAACTTGGTCCTGGCTGGGTTTCTTGTTGATCTTCTGGGGGAGGGGCCTGTTGTGATTCTCAAGTGTCTTTGCCCCAGGCGGAGTTGCACCGCCCTTACTCGGGGCCGGGCTGAGTAATCCGCTCAGGTTTGCTGAGTTTGCTTTCAGGAGCTTTTGTTCCCTGAGCACTTTCCGTAGAGTCCAGAGGGCGGGAATGAAGATGGTGGCCTCCGAGTCTTCGGCCCGGAGGAGCCGAGAGCCCGGGGCCCCACTCCTCAGCGCGCCCTCAGAGAATAGCACCCAATTACTCCCGTCACCCTGGCCTCTGGCCGTGCTCCGAGCTGACCAAGCCTGCGACCGGTTCAAGGTAACCC
>NW_019159684.1:0-1263 GCF_002288905.1 Enhydra lutris kenyoni | reverse complement strand
AAACTCCCACTCAGGTACTTCTAACATCTCTATCATATTTGAGTTTGATTTTAATGATTGCTCTGTTTCTTAAGAAGGTGCTGTTTTTTTTTTTTTTTTTTATCTTTTTGGATGCTTTCTAGCTTATTCTTGAAAGACATACATCTTCTGTAGGACAGAAGAGATTGTGGGAAATCGTTTTCACATTTGGAAGTGGGCATGCTCTTATTCCTGCTAGGACTTTGGTGGGAGGATCCATTTGGTGAACCCATTAAACCTGATTTTTCAGATTTGTACCACAGGGTTCAAATTCTAATACTACCCTGTGTTTAGGGTTGGGGTTTTCAGAGGGCTTTTTATTTCAATGCTTGATCCATGCTAATCTTCCCTTCATACTGGACATCAGTGAGGGTCTGTCTTTTGTAAATTACTTGTTCCTTGATGCTTCTTTTCCTGCAGTATGTGCTTGGGGATGGGGGACCACATCCACAGTTGTTCACTACTCTGATTAAATCTTCGTCTTAGGGGCACCTGGGTAGCTCAGTGTGTTAGGCCTCTGCCTTCAGCTCAGGTCATGATCTTTGGGTCCTGGGATCGAGCCTTGCATTGGGCTCTCTGCTCAGTGGGGAGCCTGCTTCCCCCCTCTCTCTGCCTGCCTCTCTTCCTACTTCTGATCTCTGTCTGTCAAATAAATAAATAAAATCTTAAAAAAATGAAAAATAAATAAAAATATAAATCTTTGTCTTGGGTGCTGTGTCTCTACTCCTCAGTCCTGCAGTTTGCTTTGCAGTTTGAATCCAGTAGATCTTTATGCCCCTCCTCCATGGTTTCAAGTTTCTTTTCTCTTATTTCCTTTCCCTAGCCACAAAGGGTTTTCACCAGTGCCCCAAGAGCACCAGGATGTGCTGACCATCCCCCTTACAGGTTTAGGTATTTTAGTTTTGTAGGGAAGATGAGGAGTAATGTCTCAGTTGAAACTTGTGAATCACCCCCACCCCCACCTCCACAGGAGCAACTTACTGTTTCCCTCCTCTACTTCTGCACCCCAAGGGAGACTTTCTCAAAAATTGACCACAATGTTCTATGAGTCCTCAACTGGCAGACCTCCAAGTATTTGCAGTTTCCAGGGCCTTCACCACTTGCCATGCACATTTGCTTTCCACCAATTTTCCAATAACCCCAGCTTATTTGCCAATGAGAAACAGATAACCCCTTCTTGCTGTCCAGCTGCATCCTCTCTTCATAAGCCACTGTTCTTATCTTGTATTTCCCTGAAGCCTCCAG
>NW_019159683.1:0-1263 GCF_002288905.1 Enhydra lutris kenyoni | reverse complement strand
AAGAAGTCCCAAAAGTTCATTTTCGCTTTTGTTTCCTTTGCCTTTGGAGACATATCTTGAAAGAAGTTGCTGTGGCTGATATCAAAGAGGTTACTGCTTATGTTCTCCTCTAGGATTCTGATGGACTCCTGTCTCACGTTGAGATCTTTTATCCATTTTGAGTTTATTTTTGTGTACGGTGTAAGAGAATGGTCGAGTTTCATTCTTCTGCATATAGCTGTCCAGTTTTCCCAGCACCATTTATTGAAGAGACTGTCTTTTTTCCACTGTATATTTTTTCCGTTTTGTCGAAGATTAATTGACCATAGAGTTGGCAATGAAGAAGTCAAACTCTCTCTCTTCACAGATGACATGATTCTTTATATGGAAAACCCAAAAGCCTCCACCACCAAACTACTAAAACTCATAAAGCAATTCAGTAACGTGGCAGGATACAAAGTCAACGTACAGAAATCAGTGGCTTTCTTAGACACTAGCAATGAAAATACAGAATGGGAAATTAGAGAATCGATTCCATTTACTATTACCAAGAACCATAAGATACCTGGGAATAAACCTAACCAAAGAGGTAAAGGAACTGTACTCAAGGAACTACAGAACACTCATGAAAGAAATTGAAGAAGACACAAAAAGATGGAAGACCATTCCATGCTCTTGGATCGGAAGAATAAACATTGTTAAAATGTCTATACTGCCTAGAGCCATCTATACTTTTAATGCCATTCTGATCAAAATTCCACCGGTATTTTTCAAAGAGCTGGAGCAAATAATCTTAAAATCTGTACGGAATCAAAAGAGAACCCGAGTCACTAAGGAAATGTTGAAAAACAAAAATAAAACTGGGGGCATCACGTCACCTGATTTCAAGCTTTACTACAAAGCCGTGATCACCAAGACAGCATGGTACTGGCATAAAAACGGACACATAGACCAGTGGAACAGAGTAGAGAGCCCAGATATGGACCCCCAGAAGTTGTTTTAATATATTATTTCCCTAAGTAGTATTTTGGTTTTAAAATTGTATTATGTATTTTTCAAACATACTTAGCAATTAAGAAAATAGTATGAAGAACCTCCCTATATCCTTCACCTAGATCCACAATTATTAAGGTTTTGTCCTATTGGTTTCATTCATCCATCCATCGCTTTTTCTTTTTCTTTCTTTTCTTTGATAAAGTATTTTAAAGCAAATACTACAGAACACTCATGAAAGAAATTGAAGAAGACACAAAAAGATGGAAGACCATTCCATGCTCTTGGATC
>NW_019159682.1:0-1263 GCF_002288905.1 Enhydra lutris kenyoni | reverse complement strand
CCCAATGTCCATAACCCCACCACCCCTCTCCCAACCCCCATCCCCCCATCAACCCTCAGTTTGTTTTGTGAGATTAAGAGTCACTTATGGTTTGTCTCCCTCCCAATCCCATCTTGTTGCATTTACTCTTCTCTTACTCCCTTAACCCCCCATGTTGCATCTCCTCTCCTTCATATCAGGGAGATCATATGATAGTTGTCTTTATCCAATTGACTTATTTCGCTAAGCATGATACCCTCTAGTTCCATCCATGTCGTTGCAAATGGCAAGATTTCATTTCTTTTGATGGCTGCATAGTATTCCATTGTGTATATATACCACATCTTCTCTATCCATTCATCTGTTGATGGACATCTAGGTTTTTTCCATAGTTTGGCTATTGTAGACATTGCTGCTATAAACATTCGGGTGCACGTGCCCCTTCAGATCACTACATTTGTATATTTAGGGTAGATACCCAGTAGTGCAATTGCTGGGTCATAGGGTAGTTCTATTTTCAACATTTTGAGGAACCTCCATGCTGTTTTCCAGAGTGGTTGCACCAGCTTGCATTCCCACCAACAGTGTAGGAGGGTTCCCCTTTCTCTGCATCCTTGCCAGCATCTGTCATTTCCTGACTTGTTAATTTTAGCCATTCTGACTGGTGTGAGGTGATATCTCATTGTGGTTTTGATTTGTATTTCCCTGATGCCGAGTGATATGGAGCATTTTTTCATGTGTCTGTTGGCCATCTGGATGTCTTCTTTGCAGAAATCTCTGTTCATGTCTTCTGCCTATTTCTTGATTGCATTATTTGTTCTTTGGGTGTTGAGTTTGCTAAGTTCTTTAAAGGTTTTGGACACTAGCCCTTTATCTGATATGTCGTTTGCAAATATCTTCTCCCATTCTGTCAGTTGCCTTTTGGTTTTGTTAACTGTTTCCTTTGCTGTGCAAAAGCTTTTGATCTTGATAAAATCCCAATAGCTCATTTTTGCCCTGCTTCCCTTGCCTTTGGCGATGTCCCTAGGAAGATGTTGCTTCAGCTAAGGTCGAAGAGGTTGCTGCCTGTGTTCTCCTCAAGGATTTTGATGGATTCCTTTCTCACATTGAGGTCCTTCATCCACTTTGAGTCTATTTTCATGTGTGGTGTAAGGAAATGGTCCAATTTCATTTTTCTGCATGTGACTGTCCAATTTTCCCAACACCATTTCTTGAAGAGGCTGTCTTTTTTCCATTCGACATTCTTTCCTGCTTTGTCGAAGATTAGTTGACCATAGAGTTGAG
>NW_019159681.1:0-1264 GCF_002288905.1 Enhydra lutris kenyoni | reverse complement strand
AGCATGAAAGCAGCCATAAATAATACACAAGATAACTGATTTAGGCTATATTTCAATAAACCTTCATTTATAAAATCAGCGACTGGGCTGGATTTTTCCCATAGGTCATATTTTGCTGACCTCTGGCTAAGTGAAATTTTTATTCTGATTCTCTAAACAAAAATCAGGAATATATGTTTCTTTATAAGAACATATGAATTTACAAGAGTTTTTTTTAATGTGTACAAGTCCAAATATATGCAAATGGGTATAATAGTGTCTGTGCATGAGTGTATGGATATGGGTAAGAGTGTGTTGGATGGGATTATGTACATGCGCCAGTGATTTTTTTTCCTCTGGGGAAAGTCTATATCTTTTTGCAAATGTTTGAAAATCCAAGGCTTGAAAGATATTAATGACATCATGCAAATATTTCTGAATTCTGAAACTCAAGAATTCACTGATAAGCTTTTATCTTTTTTTTAAATTTTTTTTAAGAGTTTATTTATTTATTTGACAGAGATCACAAGTAGGCAGAGAGACAGGCAGAGAGAGGGGGGGGGAAGCAGGCTCCCCACTGAGCAGAGAGCCCGATGTGGGGCTCGATCCCAGGGCCCTGGGATCATGACCTGAGCCGAAGGCAGAGGCTTTAACCTGCTGAGCCACCCAGGTGCCCCAATAAGCTTTTATCTTAACACATTCTCTTTCCAGCATAAAAATAAATCATTGCATTTTAAATGATTTTAATACTCTGGTCCCCCTTTTCACCTGAATGTGGGCAAGGAAGGGAGAGCAGGTGGGAGAGAAGTGAAAAGCAGTTAGATAAGACAAGATGAGAACATCATTTTTGGTTAATTGTAAAGCCATGCCATGCCATTTAAAGAACTTAAGGTCAACTTATTGAACAAAATACTTGTCTCTCACTAATTTAAACTGCTAGTTTTAACCTCCTATCAGCAAAACCACATACTTGATGTTCAACTTGTGATGCAGAGTCAAACCACCAATCTGGACTATTATGTTCACCATTAATTGTTGGCTCCAAAAATAAAAAAATTGTGTAATCATAGCTTTATCCTTTGAATGCAATACACACTTCTCTTTCTTTCTCCTTCCTTCCTTTCTTCTTTCCTTCCTCTTTCTCTCTTTCTTTCTTTCTCTTTCTTTTTCACTTGGGCTAAGATAGATCTACTAGTAAATGCAGGTGTTTATTTCTGACTTTTCTCCAAAGTTTCTGTGTAAGGTGATTGAATTGGATAGGTCATCTAGTAGCAGGTATTTTTTT
>NW_019159680.1:0-1264 GCF_002288905.1 Enhydra lutris kenyoni | reverse complement strand
CTAACCATAGACTGCAGGTGCCCCGTGAGGACTTCTCAGGGGGAGTTGCCTCCCGCCTGACCTCCAGCCTCCTTGTAAGATGCTATAGCAGTATTTGGATACTATGGTGATTATAAAAACATAATGCAAATGAGTAAAAACAGAAAATATGGGATGTTTCCAGAAAATTTCTCATAGTAAACTCTTATCCCTTATAACTTGTAGTAACAACTTGGAGAAGCCTTTCTATATGAACTTCTTGGGAGCAATTTTTCGTTTGTAAATTCAGTATTTTTTTTTTTCCTTTCAATTTTGTTTTTATACGACAGAGGGAAAAAAAATCCCTTCATCCTGACTACATCCTCTTTCGTGCCTTTCTCCCTTCTTATAGTTGTTTTAGGAGTCATTTCAAAGCTCCTACCTCTGAAGCCCCATAGTTTCTTATCCTTAATTCTGTAATCCCATGAGAACCATGAATTCTTGTGATAGCTCTTTCATATACTCATTTGGTCACAAAACCTGCCTGAACTGACCAAAATGGTATTCACAGACTTGACTTAACCCCACTCAGTGGTAATGTTCACCCAGCTTGTCACAGAAATATGAATGTATTTGCCTAAAGGCCTGTGGTCCAGAGGCAACCTGGTGTATGGGCTACATGAGAGATGGCGTATGGATCCTATGGCCTTCCTAAACACCAAAACAAATTCTACTTTTTGAAATATATTTGGCTTCAAGCTTTCAGAGAAGATATGTGGTTTAGTAGAATATTTCTTAGCTGTCCTCATCCCTAGTACAAAGAAACAGACTGTGGTAGCCAATAGAGATTTAAAAAAAAACAAAACAAAAACGTGGCGAAGTAGAATAGTTCAGTGAGTTGTGACCCCTGGCCTCTAGCAGAGACTCCCATTCCTCCATGCTGCCAAACGCCCAGTGCCTCCTTTCCTCTCCCTGGTGACCTCCTCCTCCTTTCTGCTGTGACTCCTGAGCATGGAGGCATCCGCTTTCCTCCTCCTGAATCCTCAGGACTTCTCTAGCCCAGTGCTGACCCCCCTATCTCTGAAGACCCTGCTCTCTGGCCTGTAGGACTAGGGTGACTGTGGAAGTCAAATAATAATAGGCTTTGACCCCACCTGCTCATGGAAGGCTCTCCAGATGCAGGTGGTCACGTGAGCCTCGAGGCAGTTCCGGTGTGCGGTATCTCGCTCAGTGAGTGCGGAGACCCACGCAGGAAACGGAGGCAGCTCCATCCCAAATGGGTTGCCTGGGGCCCTGAGAGGACAGC
>NW_019159679.1:0-1264 GCF_002288905.1 Enhydra lutris kenyoni | reverse complement strand
ATGTGAAATTAGGCAATCTGAGTACAGATATACTATTCTGACTGGCCCTCTAAAACTTAGATATTTTTAAATACTTAGCCTTTACTGCAAAGACCATGCAAAAGACTTACTGCAAAAATTCGTAAGTCATGAATTGGTAGCTTTGAGAGAAATCTTCCTTTATATCGGAGCTCTGACATGTTAGGCAAGGCAAATTATATACTTAATATCTCAGAACCTACAGATTTTTAAGTATTTTTTAAAAATTTATTTATTTATTTGACAGAGAGAGAGCGAGAGAGGGAACACAGGCAGAGGGAGCAGCAGAGGGAGAGGGAGAAGCAGGCTCCCCACTGAGCAGGGAGACTGATGTGGGACTCGATCCCAAGACCCTGGGATCATGACCTGAGTCAAAGGCAGATGTTTAAGCTACTGAGCCACCACGTGCCCCAGAACTTGCAACATGAGTGATTCCTTCTTTTACAGATTAAATGAGATTTAAATGGGATAATGCCTGTAAAGCACCTAGCACAATGTCTGATATGCTGTAGGTACTCAGTAAATGTTCTTTTATTAATTTAACTTGTGAAGTTACAATTATTAGGAAACATTTAATGGAAACATGTTTTGACATGGGTGCCTGCATCTTTTATGTATTATACAGAGAAACTTAATTTGTGAGGGTCATTCTTCCCTTCTGAGAATTTATATATGGTAGAGTTTATTTATTCTTTTATAAATTCAACATAGAGTACATGCCTATTATGTGACATATCCTGGTAAGGAGCTGCAGGAAATACAATGATGAGTAAAACACGGAAATGCGTATATGTCAACAAATTAGACTGATAAAATTTATAAGTGGTATTATGAAATATAAGTATAAAAATCACATTGGAATATAGTAGAGGAGAGGCTTTAGTCAGCTTGAAACTTAGGAAAACTTCACTGAGAGTTGACTTGTATTTTGATACAAGAGAAGAAATTCTACAGATAAATAAGAGGAAAGAAAAATTATAATTAAAGAAAAAAAAATTTTTTTTAAAGCAAGCTCCATGCCGAGGTTCCTCAAAATGTTGAAAATAGAACTACCCTATGACCCAGCAATTGCACTACTGGATATTTACCCTAAAGATACAAACGTAGTAATCCGAAAGGGCACGTGTACCCGAATGTTTATAGCAGCAATGTCTACAATAGCCAAACTATGCAAAGAACCTAGATGTCCATCAACAGACGAATGGATAAAGAAGAGGTGGTATATATACACAATGAAATACTATGC
>NW_019159678.1:0-1264 GCF_002288905.1 Enhydra lutris kenyoni | reverse complement strand
ATACTTTGGGGAAAAAATTAGTGTTGACTTGATAAAGGAGATACCATATTGGAAAGAGAGGTGAGCTTGGGACTCATACAGATTGAGTCAGAGAGGATGGAAGACAAGATAACTCAGGCCATATACCACATTGACTCCATCTTAAAGACACACATCTTTGGTTTTATTAGTAAAAAGTTTGGGGTCAGGGGTAGTAGGGAGGGAGAGTGAGGTAGAGTAAGAGCTTTAAGTAACTGCAGAGTTTCAGAACAGCTGCTGTGAAGGCCAACTATATTCTAAGGGAATAAACACCCTCATTTAGGGCAGAGGAAAAACCAGTCAGAATATAATTCTTTCTGAAATGCAGAAGTAGAATTTCTATCTGGCAGAGAGCCTGGTGCAGGGCTTGATCCCAGGACCCGGGATCATGACCTGAGCAGAAGGCAGAGGATTTAACCCACTGAGCCACCCAGGCACTCCTCAGTTTTGTTTTCTTAAACTTAAATTTTAGATTTACTCTACAGAGGATTCCTACACCTTGCTTCCTCTAATGTTAACAAATTTCTTATAAATTTATAAATTGGAATATAATATAGGTGTTAATTATATTATTATGTCTAATATTAGTTGGAAAGTCTATCTGCTGAGCAGGGACCCTGCTTCCCTTCCTCCCTCTCTGCCTACTCGTGATCTCTGTCTGTCAAATAAATAAATAAAATCTTAAAAAAGAAAACTGAAAAATCATCTTTTATCAGGTCCTCTATCTACTATGTCTTCATAGGGCTAGGCTTTTTTGTTTTTGTTTTTGTTTTTGTTTTATTTTGTTTGTTTGTTTTTTAGGAAAGAGGCCAGCTAGCTTCCTATCTCTACAGACACCTAACTCCATTTCTTACCTATAGTCTTACTCTTATTCCTACAACCTGGCATAAAACATGGTCATACTCCCCTATGTTAAGTAGTAAAAACAAGAACAAAACCCTTTCAACTATTTATCAACTCTCCACTCCGACTTCATGGATAAGCTTCTTTAAATTATGGTCTGCACTCACCGCTAATGTCCTCACATCCCATTTGTTCTTCAACCGACCATGCTCTGGATTTCCCTCACCATTTCACTAAAAGCACCTCTGATGACAATACAACTGAGATCTTGAATGGCCAAGCCAATGGATATCACTTTGTCATATTTAATGTGACTGGCCTCACCTTTCTTGGATCTTACTCTCCTGGGTTTCTACTACTTTCTACTAGTTTCTCTGGCTCTCCCTTCCCCCCATTGTTCTAT
>NW_019159677.1:0-1264 GCF_002288905.1 Enhydra lutris kenyoni | reverse complement strand
GATTCTTTTTAACCCTAAAGTCACATGCATAACAAAAACCTTGTCTGCTTTGGATGTTATCTCAATTTTCACCTTTATTTTTTTTCTTGGTCATTATCACATATGTTTAAAAAAAAAGTCACACTATTTCCTCAGTAAGAATTAAAATAAATACATATATGTATTTATTTATTTGACAGAGAGTGACACAGTGAGAGAGGGAACACAAGCAGGGGGAGTGGAAGAGGAAGAAGCAGGCTTCCCGCCAAGCAGGGAGCCTAAAGTGGGGCTCAATCCCAGGACCCTGGAAACATGATCTGAGTGGAAGGCAGACACTTAACTACTGAGCCAACCATGTGTCCCAATAAGAAGGGTTTTTGAGAATAGGATTATGATAGTCTCCAAGACTCTCCAGCAAGCCTCCCTTACCCTCAAACTACATTGTGGATCCTACATTCATCTTACACTCAATTTAACCTGCTACCAAACCATATCTATTACTATCTCAGATCTATTTTCAAGGAATTTACATCAAAGACCACAGTCAAGATTTCTAAGACTTTTTCAAGCATTTATCAATGTACATTAGGAAACACTGAGATATATTTGACAAATTAAGTCCATGCACAAACTAGGTAAACTAAAAGAAAAACCAATAACAATATTTGATACCTATTATGTGTATATTAACAGCTTATTGAGCAGATTAAGAAACTCACAAATATAATTTCTTCTTCCTTCTTTTTTTCTTACCTGTTGTACTTTTTAATGCTTTATAGGAACAAATGATCAAAAGTTTTTTTTCAGCTCTCCACATTCTGTGTCTTCTTTGCCTTTGCTGTTTCATTATATGAAAAAAAATGTATTTTTTTTCATATAATGCATTATCTGCTTCAGAGGTACAGGTCTGTGAATCATCAGTCTAAGACAGTTCACAGCACTCACCATAGCACATATCCTCCCCGATGTCCAACACTCAGCCACCCTACGCCTCCCTCCCCACTCCCCAGCAATCCTCAGTTTGTTTCCTGAGATTAAGGGTCTCTTACAATTTCTTCCTAATTCTTATAGTGAAAATCATTCAGATGTTATTTCTGAAAAGATTTTCAAAGCAACTACATTTCAGGCATGCACTAGCCATTTGGATTATTAGAATAGACCATCACCACCTTATAAGATTTTGAGCAACAGATAAAAAGGTAGACATTTAGGGGTGCCTGGGTGGCTCAGTGGGTTAAAGCCTCTGCCTTCAGCTCAGGTCATGATCCCAGGGTCCTGGGATCAA
>NW_019159676.1:0-1264 GCF_002288905.1 Enhydra lutris kenyoni | reverse complement strand
GTATCCTATCCTATACATTCTTGCCCTAGTCCCTAATGCTAACCCTCGGTTCGGTTTTCATGCGTGCATACCCAGAGCCCTTCTCTCTAATCCCTCCTTATAGGGACATCTGTGCCATACAACAGGACTCCCTTCACATCTCCCGAAGAATGAAATCATACTATTTTGCACTGTGCAAATCTCCCAGAACAGGAGAAACCTCCGTGGCCCCAGGAGGGCACATACACATTTGGCAGCCATAGTGGACCCAAATTCTAGTCTGGTCTGAGCGAATGCCTGACACTCGCCCTAACTTCATATTTTGGGGAGCTCACCTCAGCATCTGCAGATTGGGGATCCATGCCCTACACCCTAACCGTACACTGAGCTTAGGTTTTCAGAATACCATCCCTTGAGTCCTGGAATGCAAGCCCTCCAGATTGGGGGCTCTGGAGCCACCCCACAGGACTCTCCCTGACCTGCAGAAGGAAACCATGCCCTATGGAGGAGCACAAACCCTTATATCAGTGGAAAAGTGCACAGATCCTATGCCACCCCATTTTCATATTCCACCCTGGACCTAATGTGCAGACTGATAAACCTAAGTCTCATTCTCCAATCAGCCACAGGCACATCTGGCCCCAGAGCCAGTAGAATGGACCTGCCATGACCCTAGGCCCTAATCCTATCCCTAGGCTAGAATTTCAGGCATCCATACCTCGAATCCCTCCACACAGGGGAACCCTGAGCCACAAAACGAACTCCTCCTGTCGCCCAGAAGGAAATCTTGTCCTGCCTTTTGGAGCTATGTACCATCCTCAGAGTTGGAAGAAACCCACGTCACCCCTGAGGCCATGCCCACTAGTGCAGGCCTCCATGGACACACATGTCCATTGTGATCCTTAGCCTGAGCCCCATTTAAAACACAGCCACATGGGTAGCTCTCCCCAGAGCCAGGATATAACGCCTGCCATGCCACTAGGACCTAACCCTTATCATAGGTTGGGTTTTCATGCATCTATACCCAGAACTCTGCTCTCAAATCCCTCCATATGGGGGACACCTGAGCCATAAAATAGGACACCACCTACCCCCCAGAGTAGATCAAACTATTTGGAAATGCGCAAAAACCCCAGAGCAGGAGTAAACTCCATGGCCCCATGAGGCCATCCCCAAATTCAACAGATGGCATGGATACAAACTTAGCCTGAGCGACGTCCTGACACTTGCCTTAAAGTCAGATCCCTGGGAGATCGCCTCAGCCTCTGTACATTGGGTCTGCCAT
>NW_019159675.1:0-1264 GCF_002288905.1 Enhydra lutris kenyoni | reverse complement strand
TGGGGAGAGGGGCAGAGGAGAAGGAGAAGCAGACTCTTTGAGCAGGGAGCCCTACATGGGGCTCCATCCCAAGACTCCCAAATCATGACCTGAGCCAAAGGCAAATAGATGCTTAACCTACCAAGCCACCCACAGACTCCATAACAACATTTTATAAAGTTCAGTATTTTCAATGATTACAAACTTTTAAAACACTAGGCATGAAAGGGACCTTTTTTAGCACAAGAAAACCTGCATATTTAAAGACATCATATATGTAATGGACAAATTTTAAGACATTCCATCCCTTACCAGTTGCTCTTTTGTTGAATTTGTTTCTCTGCCTTTTCAGGAATTCCACATTTGGATCTCTCTAGTTTACTTTCCAACCTTGGAACTCAGAACTCATTGATACAATTCAGCTAATAATATTCCCTGTTTTGGTCCTGTCTGTCACCTTTGGAGGCTAGAAGAGATATATACTTTCTAAGGAGATAATTAGCCATTCAAAAATACCTCCAGTTTGCTAATAGGCCAACTAGAAATTTATGAAAAACTACAATTTTAATTGATTTGAACAATTCCTTATTTGTAAATATCCTCATGGTTTGTTTCTCAAGTTGTATATGCATTTTATATTCTTGTTTTTATAAGAAGATGAGTCTATAGTATACATGTATGTGCACATATTATGTGAATAGAGAAAATGTCATAAATTTATGATTCTCAAATGATGTTAGTGAGTACCTTGTTTTTGGTTTTATTTTTAGAAAACATTATTAGAAATATTAGGAATACAGATTCTATTAGGATATTTCTGACATAGAGTGTTGATCTCTGATCAATAGATGAGACAGATGCCTATAAAATAATCTGGGGAAAGGAAGATACAAATGGAAGAAATAAGCAGAATTTGGACTCCTTGAGATTACAAATAACAATGAAAGTTCTTTTTTTTTATTTTAAAGAGAGGCAGGCAGAGAGAGAGGAGAAACAGGCTCCCCACGGAGCAGAGAGCCCAAAGCGGGGCTCAGTCCCAGGACACCGGGACCATGACCTGAGCCAAAGGCAAAGGCTTTAACCCACTGAGCCACACAGGTGCCCCAATAATGACAGTTCTTAATATGTTTCTTATAAGTTGTGAAAACTAGATCACTGTGTCTCTATCATAGCTGTGAATCTCAGTTCTGTTGAAAGCTTATTTTTGCTTTTTTTAAAAATTTTGTTTTTATTTTATTTTATGTCAGTTTGTTTAGTGTGTTGATTTATTTTTCCTTTTTTTTTT
>NW_019159674.1:0-1264 GCF_002288905.1 Enhydra lutris kenyoni | reverse complement strand
AAACACCTTTGCTCAGGAGACAGGATGGAGGAGAAGTAGGAGATGCTGTTCCAACCAGTCTCCTAAAGTGAGTTGATTACCTACCAAAAAACTCTGATCACCCATGAAATCAGCCTGAGATTAGAATGATACACTTCTGTATCTCTACAGGGGCACAAGATGCCAGTGGACAGGTAAAGCAGAGTGGGAGCGTTGGACTGATATCGGAAGATAAACGAAAGGGGGAGCGTGCCACCAGAGGCGACCCATTGGAAAGTAATACCCCAATACGAGAGTGCCCTGTGATTGGGGAACAGCATTAACTTGGAGACTGGTTAAAAGCACTAAAAAGAGCAAAATATATCAAGGGGAAACTGGTGGAGTTGGGCAGTCTGGGGCACAGGCTTAAGCTCAGGGACCCAAGACAGACACTGCTGGCACTGTGCCAGAGAGAGTGCAGTGAAGAATCTAGGCCATGGTCCCTGAGTTTCTGGCACCCATGTGTGAGAGTCTGGGTGGATGCCATCCTCTGTTATTTAGAACCACAGGCTTTTGCACTCTACACAGGCACTGCGCAGCTGGGGCCCAAGAAATGTCCGTGTGGATACTAGCTGGTGGGCCCTAGGACCATCAAAGAGTCTGAACACTCCCAACCTGGACCGACATGAAAATCTCAGTGGGCTGTCTCTAGTTGGGATCCATAGGGCAGTCTGAACCTGCCCAAACAGCAGCCCAGCAATGGCAGCCACTGGAAATGAGCTCCCTGGATCAATATCATGGTTTTACTAGCACCAGGGTGTAGAGACAATCCGGAGCTCCTGCGACCCCTGAGAAGGTGGCTGAGAACGAGCTCTGCTGGTGGGAGTTGGCAGAGGGGGAGTCTGTGTTGTCTGGACTACCCAGAGGGGAACAGACTGAGGCTTCTCTCTGAAACAGAGGTCTGGGTGCAGTTTGCTTTCCCCTAAACCTCTGAAGAATGGCCAAAAGCTGCCAGAGGGGGGGAAAAAACCTCCAGAGAACAAAAGTCTGAAAAATAGGTATCCTCAGAGCGCTGCCCTGTGATAGGGTGCAGAAGGACTCAACCCAAGCAAGACAGCCTGAAAAACAGCACAGAAGGCCCCTCCTCCAGAAATCCAGCCCCCCCCCCAAAAGGAGAGGACAACCACCAGTGTCCCCATGAAACTGTAAAAGCCCAACACGAAGGGAAAAGAAGATATTAAGCTCCGGGTATTGCTCTAAAACTTGTATACTTCATAGATACAACTTTTATTTTTAATTGTTCCCA
>NW_019159673.1:775-1264 GCF_002288905.1 Enhydra lutris kenyoni | reverse complement strand
TCCCAGTCCTTCCCGCCTTCCTGCAGCAGCCAGAGCGACAGTTCTTAAGTGAGCTGGACAGATCATACCATTCTCTTACTTAAAGTCTTTGAGTGGCTTCCCTTTGTGATGGGGATAACCCTAAGCTAATTTGAGGCTCAGGATGGTACCTTCCTCCAAGGAAGACTCACTTTTGCTTCTTGCTGGCATCTGGCAAAGTTAAGGAGATTAACTGTTTAATTGCTTCACAAATCGCAGTGATTTGAGGCTGATTTCCAGCCTTTTTGAGGACTTGTCCATGCATTTGCTGCCAACAGTTCTACTCCCTCGGCCACCCCCCCCACCCCACCCCTGCTGAGGCCGTTGAGCTGTCCTGAAATTACTTCTCAAACATTGGTACTGGTCCTTCACATTCCTGGAGCAGGCAAGGAGTAGGTGATGGTGTGGAGGTGGCAGGAAGGGAACGTAAGTCATGTTTCTAGAAGCTGTCTCCCAGGACTGCCCCCTGCA
>NW_019159673.1:0-675 GCF_002288905.1 Enhydra lutris kenyoni | reverse complement strand
AATGTTTGAGAAGTAATTTCAGGACAGCTCAACGGCCTCAGCAGGGGTGGGGTGGGGGGGGTGGCCTGAAATTACTTCTCAAACATTGGTACTGGTCCTTCACATTCCTGGAGCAGGCAAGGAGTAGGTGATGGTGTGGAGGTGGCAGGAAGGGAACGTAAGTCATGTTTCTAGAAGCTGTCTCCCAGGACTGCCCCCTGCATCCCTTCACCTCAGGCCACAGCCACCCCCTCCCACACACATACTCCCACAGGACACGTGCCTCAGTCTCCCCAGGGAGCTCCGTTGTGGTGTGGCTGTTGTTCAGCTTCTGCACTTTGTGTGGTTTCCTCACTTGCATAGTTACCACAGGTTGATTTATGGGAAGGGAGCCAGGCAGTCCATGCTATTCTCCGTGTTGGCAGGAATCAGAAACTCTCTCCAGTATTTGCATTCAATCCAAGTTACCTTGCGGCCTTGTCAAATTTAGATATGTGTATGTAGCAGTTTTTGTCCAAAAGGACACAGGGTAAAGGTTATTAGTGAATATTGTGCTACTTTTGCTTTTCCAATTTACAGATGATGAATTATAATAAATAAGACTAAATAAGAAAGAGGGCACATTTGAGACCATTAATTTTAACACTCGGGGTTTCAATTCTATTCCTATTGCTTACAAAATGCTGTTGTCTTTTC
>NW_019159672.1:0-1265 GCF_002288905.1 Enhydra lutris kenyoni | reverse complement strand
GGATAACATTGTATTTACCTCTGTATTCATGACTCCAAGGACCAAGAGAAGTACTGAGGAAGCTCTCAGAGACATTCCTTCCCTTATCCAATAGAAGTGGTGGAAAACCTCCAATCTCAACTTCAGTCCTGGACAGAATGTCCTGCAGGAATGCTCTCTGTTTTCTCCCAGGAGGCAACAAATCCCTTTCCTTAAAGAGGAGACTGCAGGACACTCTAGGTGTCCCATGACATTCCTTTGTGGTGTGCTCTGATGAAGAGGGGACTGTCCTCTTGGATTCTTCTCAATGGGTCACCCTGTCATTAGGATTCAATGTACTTGGCCTAGTCCCCACACCCTTTTGCTGAGCAGGGAGCCCCTTGCCCCACCCCCTCATCAAGGGAATTAATCCCTGAGACCTGGGATTATGACATGAGCTGAAGGCAGTCTCTCAAGGGACTGATACCCACATGCTACAGGACTTTGTTTGCATTCTCCCACTCACTGCTTGACCTCCTCAGTGAAGTCTTATTGATGTCAGAATTCCAAGTTCTTAACACTGAACATACACACAAGATATATTGTGCATAAAGCCTTTTACAATTATAAATTTGGAAGAATATTATTAGTATCACTGCCTCAGAGGCAAGAGTCCCCTACTGTGGTCGTTTCTGACCTTATAACAATACTCTGCAGTAAGAATGGACCTCTCCACCTCTTATCCAAACATCACTGATCCCCCAAGCCCACACTTACTTGGAAGACATCCACCATAAGAGCAGCTCCAAGGTTGAAGCTAGGGGTCTGGGGCACAACCTCATGGTCACATCCTCCTCCTCTGGGAACTGGTGCTTCCCTGCAGTACATATGAATCCCGAGCTGTCCTGTGAGGCTCTGTGGCAGGGTCCCAGGTTCACTGTGGACTATGTTACTCTCCTAGTCCTCCCTGCTCAGCTCAGGCTGCTCCTTGTGGCGTTTGATGCTGCTGCATGCATTCCTGTTTCCCCTGATTTTTCTGGACTCAGCTTGTGTTTATTCTTCCCTCCTCTGGCAACCACTTGCTCCACCATTGCCTTGTTCTTCTTTGTGTTATTCTCATCTTCCAAACTTGCTAATATCCTGTTTTCCATCTCCTCTCTCCATTCTCTGTTTTCAGTGTGGACTCATCTCCGGCTCCTGTGTGAGACACACAGAGAAGGGAACAAGTCTGGTCTCGGCTGCAGTCCCCAGGGCTGTGTGACAGGCACCTCAGTCCCTCGTGCACTCACAGAAACTGAGCAGGATGG
>NW_019159671.1:0-1265 GCF_002288905.1 Enhydra lutris kenyoni | reverse complement strand
AATTTCTAATGCATGGTGATAACGGAAGCAGGTTAACTTTTAGTCAGAATTGCAACTGATTTTAAATTCTCTCCAGAAAAATCTCTGCCCCCTCCCTCATTTCTTGCATCCAGAGGTGGCCTCTCCCATAACCTGGCCTTTGCTTGGTACTTCCTGTGCTCTCAGGCAGTTGTTACAGACATGAGCATAGAGCAGTTCTCAACACCAGCACTATCAGCATTTGGGCTGGATAATTTTCAGTTGAGTCAACAGTGTCCATACAGCTAAGGTCAGGTATGAAAAAGTCTGGTAGGAAGCAACACTACAGAGTAAACCTATCTGGTAAGGCTTCTAGATCACACAAACAGAAATGTGAGGAGACAAAGGAGGAAGGGGGTCAGTGGCTCAGCCAACATATTCAGGCGAGTCAATCCTGGCAACAGAAAGGGGTGATATCTCATACCCTGAACACTCTAAGGTATAGCTGAGTACCTGGGAGGTCACTGATGACCTTGACAAAGATAGTTTCAGTGGAGGGGTAACAGGAATTCAAAGAGCAGTGCATTGAGGAATAGGTGAAAAGTGAAGAAGCAGAGATAGCACTTTCAAAATCTCAACTACGAGTTGGGGAAAATAACAGCGCTTCCTTCTCTAACCCTGATCTTTACCAGTAAAACAGCACTGATTTCCTTCAAAGAGAAGCTAAATGAGCAGCCAAGTCTAACTCCCCACACTATATACCTCATCTCTCTGGGCCCCAATGGACACGTGACCCAAAACATTTGCTACAAATCCCTTGTTCCTTGATGGTCATGATCATACTAAATATATTTTCTCTGAACAGGCTTTTACATCATTCTCTTGATCCTGTCCCAAATTTCCACCTTATTGTTTAAATATAACTGTAAATTTTCCTTTAAAGGCATAAATCCTCAGATGTTTTGAGACCCACTTCTTCCAGTCTATTAAGTTCCAGAATGTTAGATTTTTGCCTTAAAAGATTTTGCTTCACTTTTTAAAAATTTTAGTAACTTAAGGGAACTATCATTTTTGGGGTGTGTCAGTGGGAAATATATTTATGAAACTTAAAAGCTTTGGCATACCTGGGTGGCTCCATCAATTAAGCATCTGCCTTCGGCTCAGGTCATGATCCCAGGGTCCTAGGATGGAGTCCCTGCTCAGTAGGGAGCCTGCTTCTCCCTCTGCCTGTGGTTCCCCCTGCTTGTATACACATTCTCTTTCTCTCCCTGTCTGACGAATAAATAAAACCTTTAAAAAAAAAAAAA
>NW_019159670.1:884-1265 GCF_002288905.1 Enhydra lutris kenyoni | reverse complement strand
CAAGGTTACAGCAGGTCTGGGCCACCTGTTCCTGGTGCAGCCTTTGCGCATCCACCAGGCGCCCGATCCTGAACTCGCAGAAACAGCTCCCTGGAGGCACGGGCCATCGGCTCCCGTCTTCCTCCAAGGTGCGGCAGCGTTTGTGGTGACAGGGGTGACCGGGGAAGGAACGGGGTTAGTACCCCACAGGGGGACCACATCCCAGGGCGCGGGCGGTTTGGCAGTGCCCCGATCGCCTCTCCTCTCGTCTGGGGAAGGCACAGGCCTGTTCCTGAGTCCGCCGGAACGCGAAAGGATAAGGCCAGGGTTGGGCAAACCCGGGAGCAGCCACTCTGTGCAGAGTGTCACGCTGGGCGACGCACGCTGCTGCTGGGACGAGGC
>NW_019159670.1:0-784 GCF_002288905.1 Enhydra lutris kenyoni | reverse complement strand
TCCGCAGTGCGCCGTGAGCAACCAGCCCAGAAGGGAACTTTCTTTGCCCGGACATTCCATCTGCCTGAGAGAGAAACGTGTTGGCGGCTGTGGTAGAAGCCTTAAGGAAAGGGACAAGCCTGTGACCGCGTTCCCGGGAGCTGGTCCGGCGAGAGCGCGGCAGGCGCCCCGGGAGCACAGGGGAGCCCTTGGCATTGCAGTCGGGAAACTGACGCGACGTAGGAGAGCCAGCCCTCTGAGGAACAGTGGGCCGGTGACAAGACAGGTGTCACTCACTCCCTGTGCAGAGACACAGAAGCCTGGCTGCTCAGGAAACACGAGGGGACGACTAGTGCAGGGGCGCGTGCTCCACTCTGAGAAAGGAGTCTGGGCAGAAGGCAGGCATGTCCTGGGCCTCTACTCGCAAGGTTACAGCAGGTCTGGGCCACCTGTTCCTGGTGCAGCCTTTGCGCATCCACCAGGCGCCCGATCCTGAACTCGCAGAAACAGCTCCCTGGAGGCACGGGCCATCGGCTCCCGTCTTCCTCCAAGGTGCGGCAGCGTTTGTGGTGACAGGGGTGACCGGGGAAGGAACGGGGTTAGTACCCCACAGGGGGACCACATCCCAGGGCGCGGGCGGTTTGGCAGTGCCCCGATCGCCTCTCCTCTCGTCTGGGGAAGGCACAGGCCTGTTCCTGAGTCCGCCGGAACGCGAAAGGATAAGGCCAGGGTTGGGCAAACCCGGGAGCAGCCACTCTGTGCAGAGTGTCACGCTGGGCGACGCACGCTGCTGCTGGGACGAGGC
>NW_019159669.1:0-1265 GCF_002288905.1 Enhydra lutris kenyoni | reverse complement strand
TGTTTGTCCAGGGTGGCTTTGAGTAGTGGGATGTCCTCGGGGGCCTTTATGTTTCTCCTGTCCTGTAGCGTTGTGGCCAATGGAAGGGGCTAAGTGTTCTAGGAGAGAACAGGCACAGTCTTGTGGTGTGGCTCCAGAGGCCCAAGGCTGTGTGGGCCAGGGCTGTGGGGACAGACGTCCGAAAACACAAACGCGGCTCAGGTTTTTGTCCGAGGATATGGCCGGCACGATCTACAGAACTTGAGGGAAGCTCTCGCGGAATGAAAGGAGGGCGAGTGGGAGGCGGTCTCTCAGGCTTTTTGTCTCTGAATGTTGTGTCCAGGATAGCCGTTTAATGCAGTGGGGGCCTCATGGCCGTGGAAAAGTCTCCGTCTCGGGGGAGTTGCACAGCTCCCAAGAGTTTGGGGTCATTCTGTGGGAAGGGAGGAGTCCTGATTTCTGCCTCAGGGGTCCCCCCAGTAGTGGGATTCTAGAGCAGGACACTGAATACTGGCAACTGGAATACCTGAGTTCTGGGTAGTCCTGGGGGCCTACGGGCAAGGCAAGCCCCATATGTGGGCTCTTGGGCCAGCCACTGAGAGGTATTACTTGAAGACGGGGTTCATGCTGAGAGTCACAATGCATGTTTGTGCCCAAGGTGGCCCTCAAGCGTGGGCGTTGCCTCATGGGCCATACAGGTCTCCTAACATGAGGGTGTGACACGATTCCCTCTGCAAGGTTCCCTGCCATGGGTAAGGAGGAGTTCTGACTTTTGCATCAGGATCGCCCCTGGGCAGGTCTAGATATAAGGTCGAGGTTCCCATGGCTGGAAACCCCGGTTGGGAAGGGATGGTTAGCCTAAGGCCACGGCAGGTGCGATGTGCTGGGTGTCCACCAGCTGTCTCGGTGTCTGTCCGAAGGTCTGGGCTCAGGCTGTGTAAGACAGAGCACTCGCGCTTAGAGTATCCTATGCAGTTGGGGTGTTGCCGAGGGCCGAGCAGGTTGATCCTCATTCGGGGTGTCTGGGCAACACCCTAGGCAAAGCATTTCTTCTGGTGGGCACGCAGAGTGCTTCCATGTGGCCCCAGAATTGCCAGTCGGGAGGGCTTGTGGGCCAAGAGTTGAGGACAGAAGTCTGACAACTCAAGTTAGGGTTCGGTTGGTGGCAGAGGGCACGGCAGGCCCACTCTGCAGAGGCTGAATGGAGATGTCCTGCATCTGAAGTCAGGGTGAGGATCTGATGTTGTCTGAGGCTGGAGTTTGTGTCCAGGATGGCCCCTTCATGA
>NW_019159668.1:0-1266 GCF_002288905.1 Enhydra lutris kenyoni | reverse complement strand
GGCAGGCAGCTGGTACTAGGTGAAGTCTTAACAGTGGTCCATATCGCTGCTCTATTTATTACTAGGATCACCTCAGCAAGTTCCATCCAGTGACCTCCGCAAAGGGGGCTCGCGTGGCCCAGGCACAGCCCCACCCCCAAGACTCAGCAGGATCTCTGAGGCCCTTAGGCATTGAGAGGCCTCTAGAGCCAGCAGCCAGGATGGAAAAGGCAGACTGTGGGAAGGGTCCTTCTGGGCAGAAGGGAAGGTCGTTCCGATATCCAGAAGTTCTCCATCAAAATCTGACTTTGAGGCAAATCAAAACTCGACTTTCAGAAGTGATGGAGACAGGATCCAGAAGGCTGAGGTGAAATGCTTAACAGTCAGATGGTACAGCACCGCCGCCATGAAGAAGCCAAACACCACAGCCTCCTCAGCCCCGCACCTAGATCGTGCTCACTCTGGACGTGGTCCGGCCCCGCCTATGCGTTGCCCTGAACGTTGTCCCGCTCTTGGCACGGTTTGCCCTGGACACAGTCTCCACTATAGGTGTGGCTCGACTTCCACGTTGCCCAGCCCAGAGTGCGCCTCTAACTGGAGGTGTCCCGCCGCCTCGGAGCTTGGCTCACCCTGGGGTAATAGGGCCCCTGGGTGTGGCTTTCCCGAGATGAAGCCCGCCCCTGGATGCAGTCTCCTCCGGACTGGACCTGCGGAAGGGTGTGGCTTCCCCTGTACGTAGCCACACCCCCAGGTGCGACTCGCCCTGTGCATGACTCCGCCCCCAGAGCGGGCTGGTGGGAACCTCACCTTCGAAATCCCTTCAGTTATTGGCTCTTCTGTCTAGAAGTTTCTGAACTCTGGGGCGTGCCAGACTGTATTGAGGTAAATATGTTCTCAGTTTCGAGAAAAGTAGATGATTAAGCCAAATATTCAAACAGTGAAAAAAAGCGCTGTAAGTTGGGAAGCAAGGACAGATCCCGGAGGAAAACCTTGCAGTATAATAGAAAGGAAAGAAAAAAGAAGGGATAGGTGTTCACCTGTTGATTTTGTTACTCTTTTGAAGTTTTTTAATGATGAAAAGTTCTGGTGACTTTTTATTCTCCTGCCATGGTCCAGCACATATGCTCAACAAGTGAGGAGACTGGAGAAATTGTAGAAAAGTGAAATCGTTTTGAACACTTAGGTAAGAGAATTGACTAAAGAACAATCATATGAGGTCGGCCAAGACAGGGAGCTTTGTTTCCTTCACTGGTGTGCCCCTAATGCTTCAAAGAATGCCTAGTGCAC
>NW_019159667.1:0-1266 GCF_002288905.1 Enhydra lutris kenyoni | reverse complement strand
GGATCTGGAATCCGAAGAGGGGGTCCAAGTTTCAGTCCTGCGGGTCCCGACGCTGGTACCTTGGCCCCGGTGGAGTCTGGGACTGGTAAACTGTTTTATGGCAAACACTGAAACGTGCGCCCCGTTCAGTCCCAGGTGGGGACCTGGTCCCATCCGTCTGATTCGGCTTTTTGCTAAAAGATCAAGAACTCTGAAGTAATATGGAATTTCCTCGTCTATAATTTTTAAAACTTTGTTTCTGATTTTAAAAGTTCTTCATGGTTATAGGAAAATATTTGGGAAGTACGAAATGATTTAGGCAGAAACACATGCCCTTCAAAACCCCAACTCCAGTAAATGAGGAGTTAAAGTCTAAGTACTTTAACTTCCAAAATGCTTCAAGTTCATCTCTTTACCATGTCAGCACAGCTTTCTATATTGGACATATTTGTAATTAACACCATCAAAGTCTGAATGTGACGGCATTGAGAAGTGGGAATGGGGATTCACTTTTGTTCAGGCAAGCCTCTGTGCTAGCTGAAGGAACTAGCATCACAGAATCACAGATAAATTTCCATGGTAAAAAGCTGAAACTGGGACCTGCAATCAGGAAACAAAATTTACGTGCTTATCATGTGCAGCCTCGTCCTTTGGTTTTTAATCCTCCACCTCCACCACGGCTTCGGAGTGTATGGAGTAATCCAAACACTGAAACTTATATGCAGCCTCCAACCATGATGAATCCTATAACTCAGTATGTTCAGGCCTATCCTCCTTATCCAAGTTCACCTGTTCAGGTCATCACTGGATATCAGCTGCCTGTATATCATTATCAGATGCCACCACAGTGGCCTGCTGGAGAACAAAGGAGTTATGTTATACCCCCGGCTTATACTGCTGTTAACTACCACTGTAATGAAGTCAATCCAGGAGCTGAAGTTTTGCAAAATGAATGTTCAGCTCATGAAGCTACTCCATCCTCAGGAAATGGCCCACAAAAGAAATCTGTGGACAGAAGCATATACAAACTGTGGTATCTTGTCTATTTAACCCAGAGAACAGACTGAGAAACTCTCTTGTTACTCAGGACGACTACTTCAAGGATAAAAGAGTACATCACTTTAGAAGAAGTCGAGCAGTGCTTAAATCTGTTTGATCCTCTCTGCTAACTTTCTAGTCTCGTGGAAAGTTGCTGGTTTTGAATATTAAGAAGAGACTGAAAGTTTTCACTATTATAGAAGTTTAATTCTGAATTTTGATAACTCACACTCAGACTTTCTTACATAA
>NW_019159666.1:0-1267 GCF_002288905.1 Enhydra lutris kenyoni | reverse complement strand
AGGGAAGCTCTATTTTTAATTTCTTGAGGAATCTCCACACTGTTTTCCAAAGTGGCTGCACCAACTTGCATTCCCACCAACAGTGGAAGAGGGTTCCCCTTTCTCCACATCCCCTCCAACACATGTTGTTTCCTGTCTTGCTAATTTTGGCCATTCTAACTGGTGTAAGGTGATATCTCAATGTGGTTTTAATTTGGCCGGAATGTTACCAGGTCCCTGATTCACTATGCCAATAAAAGGAAAACAAACTTAATTGCCTGGGGGAATCACAGTTTTTTCCAGCACTAAGACCTATGAGAAATATATCCTATGGGTCCTCTTAAAGAGGTCACTATATAACGTAAGAAACAATGTATTTGATGGCATCCTTAAAGTAAATGTGGTCCTGAGTTTTATAGGGCTCGCTTTCGTATTGTTCCTTTGGTCCCTCAGCATATGCTGATGAGAGATTGCTAAAGCACATCAGAGAAAAATCAGTTTAACTAGGAAAGCAATATGACACCATTCAATTACATAATTTGTTTATCAAGATTAATCCAGTAAAGATTTTTGAATAGCTAAAGGAATAGATGGACTGCATATCCTTCTCCAGCATAATCTTCTCCTGAGGAACAAAGAATTCAAGGTTATTTTCCCTGACATGTAGCTAGGGTTTACAATTTAATCTTGTCTGTAATTACGTATAGTTCTTTCCTCTGCCACTAAGCTGAGCAAAACCTATGAAAAGAGGGAAAACTATTACCTCTTCATTAGAGTTCAGAGCCTGAGAGGGAGACATGCCTAAATGGAGGCCCTGGTCATGGTAACTCACATGGTCAAGATGATCTACAGAATGTAGATGTTGAACCACTTTAGCTTGTAGACAGATAGGAAGGCAAATCATGCCTAAATATTTTTCATAGAACAGTGCCATAATACATGTGGTCTAGATGTTTTTAAAAGAAGTATAAGCAAATACTCATGTCATCTATTAAGACTGAACAGAACCAAATGATAATAGCTTCATTAAGAAGGACATTGACATGAGTAATGCAGTTTCTTGGCACATAGTTCAGGATGAACTGAATGAGTTAAATCATTTAAGTTTGAGTCAATCAGATAACAGAGGACATTTATCAAAAAAGATTATCTGTTTCAAAATGCTTTTTTTATGGTTCTTTTTTTTTGGGGGGGGGTATTAGTTAGTTGTCATGGCAGCCATTAAGATAACTCCCAGTTCCTTACTATAACCTTGAGTTATCTACAGTGAAGAGAGCACTTACCTCTC
>NW_019159665.1:0-1267 GCF_002288905.1 Enhydra lutris kenyoni | reverse complement strand
GCTCTACCAAGGAATCTCTGCCCATCTCAGTTGACCAAACCAGAATGGGAGAAATCTGCAAGGCACCTGAACCCACCCCAATTTCATAAGCCGCTCTGGAAAAAAGGAGCAGTATGAGACACCGTAAACACCTCCCTCCAGGAAGACACGCACGTCAATGGGCCTGAGTCAGAAGATTCAACCTGACATGCCCCTAGGACCTCATCCAAAACCTAGCTTAGATTTTCAGGCCTCTGTACCTCTGGCCTGTTCTGGAAAAACAACATATGGCCCAACGTGTGGTCCCTGAGCCATAGAGTAGAACCCCTCTAGACCCGAGAAGGAAACTTTGCTCTTGGGAACGGGGTCCCACCCACAGGCTACGAGGTTCCTGAATGGCCCCAATGCCACAGCCATATTCTAAGGTCTCCCTGGACACCAAGAAGCATTGTGACCCGTGAGACTGAAACCTCCGACAACTCAGATCCCTTGGAACTGCGAAGCAGAGCCACTGGATCAAAGCTGCCCTGTTCCTAGCTTCAGTGGTAATGGATGTGGAGTTTCCAAGCATCCATTCAGAGAGCTCTGCTGTCGAATCTTTCCATATGGCGATCCTGGAGCCCTCTAACTGGACTTCCCCTGTCCCGCTGAAGGACACCTTGCTGTTTGGAGAAGCTCACAAGCTCCAGCTTCGGAAAGCCGCCAAGGCTTCTTGAGGCCACACGATCATTCTCTGGCCATCATAGATACAAATTCCAGCGTGAGCAGACATCTCACACTCGATCGTCCTCAGGTGCTTGAGATCTCGAAACAGACGCTGCACAATGGAACTGTTATGGCATCGGCACTGAACATAAACATAGCTTTGTTTTCAGACTTCCATCCTAACACGCCTTATCAGTAGGCCATCCATATTGGGAATTCTGGAAAATCAAAGCTGCCTTCTGCCTGCCCACCAGAAGGAAGAAATGCCCTACGGGTCTGCCAGAATCCCCAGATGAGGGTCCAGCAGCATTGTCCTCAAGGGCACGCTGATATCATAGGCCGCCCTGTGAACTGATGCTCTGTCTGACACAGCCCGAGCCCCGGCCTCCTGTCAGCCAGCCACATACCGCGACCCATATCCTGCAGGTGTCCTATGTCTTGGTCAGAGACCGTCATCTCCTGCGAATCTGGGTATGCAGGTATCTTACCCCAGAAGGTAGCACAAATCCCTGCCTATGGGGAACGTGAATCACAGTAGAGTACTCCTCCTTCCTCATTCAGGAATGTGGATGTTAAGATGGTT
>NW_019159664.1:0-1267 GCF_002288905.1 Enhydra lutris kenyoni | reverse complement strand
GAATCATGTCATCTGCAAAGAGAGAGAGTTTGACTTCTTCATTGCCAATTTGGATACCTTTTATTTCTCTTTGTTGTCTGATTGCTGTTGCTAGGACTTCTAATACTATGTTGAACAAGAATGGTGAGAGTGGGCATCCTTGTCATGTTCCTGATCTTAACGGGAAGGCTGCAAGCTTTTTCCCATTGAGGACGATATTTGCTGTGGATTTTTCATAGATAGATTTTATGAAGTTCAGGAATGCTCCCTCTATCCCTATAATTTGAAGCATTTTAATCAGGAATGGATGCTGGATTTTGTCAAATGCTTTTTCCGCATCAATTGAGAGGACCATGTGGTTCTTCTCTCTTTTCCTATTAATTTGTTCTATCACATTGATTGATTTGCGAATGTTGAACCATCCTTGTATCCCAGGGATGAATCCCACCTGGTCATGGTGGATAATCCTTTTAATGTGCTCTTGGATCCTGTTTGTTAGAATCTTGTTGAGAATCGTAGCATCCATATTCATCAGTGATATTGGCCTGAAATTCTCCTTTTTGGTAGGGTCTTTGCCTAGTTTGGGGATCAGGGTAATGCTGGCTTCATAGAAAGAGTCTGGCAGTTTTCCTTCTGCTTCAGTTTTTTTGAAACAGCTTCAGGAGAATAGGTGTTATTTCTTCTTTGGAAGTTTGGTAGAATTCCCCAGGGAATCCATCAGGTCCTGGGCTCTTGCTTTTTGGGAGGATTTTGATCACTGCTTCAATCTCTTTACTAGATATTGGTCTTATCAGGTTGTCAATTTCTTCCTGGTTCAATTGTAGGAGTTTATAGTTTTCCAGGAATGCATGCATTTCATCTAGGTTGCTTAGCTTATTGGCATATAACTGTTGATAATAACTTCTGATGATTGTTTCTACTTCCTTCGTGTTAGATGTGATCTCTCCCTTTTCATTCATAATTTTATTAATTTGGGCTTTCTCTCTTTTCTTTTGGATTACTGTGGCCAATGGTTTATTGATCTTATTCATAATTTCAAAAAACCAGCTTCTAGTTTCATTGATACGTTCTACTGTATCTCTGTTTTCTACCTCATTGATCTCTGCTCTAATCTTGATGATTTCCCTTCTTATGTGTGGCGTGGTTTGATTTGTTGTTGATTCTCCAGTACTTTAAGGTGTAGAGACAGCTGGTGTATTCTGGATTTTTCAATTTTTTTGAGGGAGGTTTGGATGGCTATGTATTTCCCCCTTAGGATCGCCTTTGCTGTATCCCATAGGTTTTGGAC
>NW_019159663.1:0-1268 GCF_002288905.1 Enhydra lutris kenyoni | reverse complement strand
CAAGAGGCACGAGAGGCCTGCTCTCTGGCTTCCTGGTCCAGCCCCCAACAGGGTGTGCTTTAAAGGGGTCTCAGGCTGAGGGTCACAAGGCCTGCTTGGGCCCCGCTGCCCCTCCTGAGTGGGCGTGGTCTCATGGGCCATGTAGCTGGCTCCCACTCTAGAGTAGTAAAACCATCTCACCATCCACATTCCTGCCATGAGGAAGGAGGAGTACTCTGCTATGATTCAGGTTCCCCCACAGGCAGGGATTTGCGCTACCTTCTGGGGTCAGATACCTGCATACCCAGGTTCGCAGGAGATGACGGGCTCTGACCAAGACAGAGCCCACCTGCAGGATATGGGTCGCGCTATGTGGCTGGCTGACAGGACTTTGGGTCTCGGGCTGTGTCAGACAGAGCATCAGTTCACAGGTTGGCCTACGATATCAGGGTGCCCTTGAGGGCCATGCTGCTGGACCCTCATCTGGCGATTCTGGGCAGACCCGTAGGGCATTTCTTCCTTCCGGTGGGCAGGCAGAAGGCAGCTTTGTTTTCCCAGAATTCCCAATATGGATGGCCTGCTGGCAAGGTGGGTGAGGATGGATGTCTGAAAACAAAGCTATGGTTATGTTCAGTACCGAGGCCATAACAGTTCCAATGTGCTGCGTTTGTTTCGAGATCTCAAGCACTTGAGGACGATCGAGTGTGAGATGTCTGCTCACGCTGGAATTTGTATTCATGATGGCCTACGAATGCTCGTGCGGCCTCAAGAATCCTTGGAGGCTTTCCGAAGCTGGAGCTTGTGAGCTGCTCCAAACAGCAAGGTGTCCTTCAGCGGGACAGGGGAAGTCCCATTAGAGGGCTCCAGGGTCCCCATATGGAAAGATTTGATAGCAGAGCTCTCCGAATGGATGCCTGGAAACTCCACCTCCGTTAGCACTGAAGCCTATGAACAGGGCAGCTTTGATCCAGTGGCTCTGCTTCGCAGTTCCAAGGGATCTGAGTTGACGGACGTTCTCAGTCTGACGGGTCCCAATGGTGCTTGGTGTCCAGGGAGACCTTAGCATGTGGCGGTAGCTCTGGGGCCATACACGTACCTCTTAGACTGTCGGTGGGACCCCGTTCCCAAAAGCAAAGTTTCCTTCTCGGGACCAGAGGGGTTCTACTGTATGGCTCAGGGACCACACGTTGGGCCATATGTTGGTTTTCCAGAACAGGCCGTAGGGCCCGAGGCCTGAAAACTTAAGCTAGGTTTTGGTTGAGGTCCTAGGGGCATGTCAGGTTGAATCT
>NW_019159662.1:0-1268 GCF_002288905.1 Enhydra lutris kenyoni | reverse complement strand
TGTGCTATGGTGAGTGCTGTGAAATGTGTAAACCTGGCGATTCACAGACCTGTACCCCTGGGGATAAAAATATATGTTTAAAAAAATTTTTAAATTAAATAAATAAATAAATAAATAAATAAATAAATAAATGAGGACTCTGGCAGCAGTGTGGAAGGCAAATTCCAAGGAGTTAAGGTTAGAGGGAAGGGAAATCATTTAGAAGACTTTTGCAGTAATTTTACAATAACAGAGATGATTAAATTGTAAATTAATGATACTGTAGGGAGAATGGGGAAGAGAGGAGAGATCTCAGAAATACTTGGAGGGAAAACTCAACAAAGAAGTTGCTGATTTGATACACTGAACAGTAAAGGATAGATAGATAAGTACTAAGAATAACTCCACCTTCTTTCACTTGAAAGACAGAACTAGAAAGGTCAGCAACTTTATGGAATACATAAGAAAGGGTAGGCTTAAGGGACATGAGATTGAGCCAAATTGGGCTTCTCACTCAGCAGGGAGTCTGCTTCAAGATTCTGTCCGTCTGCACCTCCACCCCCATCCCTCCTTACAATAAATACATAACTCTTAAAAAAAATAGTTTTACTGTCTCAAGGTTGTCAAACATAACCTGTGCACCAAAAACCATAAGATAGCTAGGAATAACCCTAACCAAAGAGGCAAAGGATATGTACCTGAAAACTATAGAACACTCATGAAAGAAACTGAGGAAGACACAAAGAAATGGAAAAACGTCCCATGCTTATGGGTTGGAAGAACAACTTATACACACATACATTTGGATACATATTGAATGTATCCAAATATTATCAACTTTTTTCACAGAGCTGGAGCAAATACTTCTAAATTTGCATAGAATAAGAAAAGAACCTGAATAACCAGAGGAAAATTGAAAAGGAAAATCAAAGCTGGGGGCATCACAATGTCTGACTTCAAGCTCTATTACAAAGCTGTAATCATCAAAAGTGCCCTCCATAAAGCCCATCACTGATTTAGCCCATTCCCCCAACCACCTCCCCTCCAGCAACCCTCAGTTTGTTCTCTACAGCTAAGAGTCTCTTATGGTTTGCCTCCCTCTCTGTTTTTATCTTATTTTATTTCTATCCCTTCCCCTATGCTCCTCTGTTTTGTTTCTTAAATTCCACATATGAGTAAAATAATATATTTGTTTTTCTCTTACTTCACTTTGCATAATACACTGAAATACAAATCATCTTCTTGCAAATGGCAAGATTTTTCTTTTTTTTTTAAGATTTTTTTTTTTT
>NW_019159661.1:0-1268 GCF_002288905.1 Enhydra lutris kenyoni | reverse complement strand
ATATTGAGCCCCATGCTGAATATTCCAGCAGCATATTCAGGCTGGGAAATTCTGGGGGTTGGACAAAATCTTCGGGCTATTGTTCTAGCCATGTGTTCAAGATGGAGGAGATGGTCCTGCAAAGAGACTGTTAGTCAGAGGAGTCAGAAGACAGGGCACACTCCCAAACCAATATCCCAGGGAAACCCTGTGGGTACCTGGGTCCCTGGGCTTCCAGCTCCTGTCAGAGACCAGTCCTAGTCTTTGTCCACCTGTGATCTGGCAGTTCTGCCTAAGACAGTTCTCATCATAGATGACAGGGTGCAAAAAGGCGCTATTTGTGTGAGTCCTGGTCAATCCTCTGAGCATTTCTGTCCTTCTTAGGGGAACTGGACACACTCCTCAGTCTGTCTCCTTGTCCACTTGCCACAGAATTCAACTGTATGTTCCCAGGGAGGGGAGGTGTCTGGCCTCTTAATTACCCTCGCTGCACATGCCACTGTGCTGTGAAGATTCAACCAAGGAGGGAAACTAATGGACTCTGTCTCTAGCTAGGCATTTCCAGGACCCTCCCAGTACCTCAAATGTTACCTCCTCTGCCCTTGTCCTGCCTCTTTCATTAGTTGTCATGAGTGGGTCTCCTTCCACTGACACTATTCTCCCACATGGTGGGGAATGTCAGGACCCTGAGCTCTTACTGAGTTTTCTGAGCACCCTCTTGGCACCCAGTGTCTGGGTTCCATCAGATTGCTACGTGAGATGTTTCCTACACCCTCTGTTCTGGGTCCCTGGATTGGTGTTGAGTCAGGCCTGGTCGGGGCTGGGTGGGAAATGACTCCCTTAGGGGCTAAAGCTGTCCTCTAGCCCCCTCTGCTCTGCAAAGGTGCCCACCTCCACAGTTCCCCTGGGCTCCTTCCTTTCTCCAGAAGAAACTCGCAAACCTTCACCTTTAAGGAGGAATCACAGGTGTGTGGGATGAGGGTCAAAATGTCCCTGGGGGTGAGAGAAGGCCCTCATGCATCAACCAAATCTCACTCACGTATTCTGCTACTCCTGGGCTCTGCCAACCTCATTATAGCTGGAGAAAATACACCCATATCTAGTGGAAGCCAGGGGTCATCACATAAAATGTCATGTGGGTGCTACCTCTCATCATGTCCAGTGTCACTGTTTGTCCCCTAACTAGTCGGAGCCCTGGGGTGCTCTCTGCTCTGCGCAGGGTTCATAGTCAGCTCCTAGAGGATCTCCTGTGATGAGTGGGACTTCCTGAATGTTTTCTGAATGAAAGC
>NW_019159660.1:0-1268 GCF_002288905.1 Enhydra lutris kenyoni | reverse complement strand
AGATTTCATTTCTTTTGATGGCTGCATAGTATTCCATTGTGTATATATACCACATCTTCTTAAAAAACTTTTTAAAAACTTTTCTTTTTTAAAAGACTTTTTAAAAAAAGTCTTTTTAAAACTTTTTAAAAACTTTTCTATATGGGAATTTTCAAAAGTATACAAAACTAGTAAGAATAGTAAAGTGAACCCTGTGAACCCATCACCTAGCTTCAAAAATTATTTACATATATTTAATTTAAACAATCCAGCAGTTCGCTCTTTGGCTTCTAGAGTTAACCTGGTCCTTTGTCATCACTGAGGCCGTGGTTACTAATTGAGAGATCCACTGTGTGCCTCCAGGGTCCCTCTGCCTCATTGGCCCTGATGGTGCAACAGGCTCTGGACTCCTAAAGCTTTGGCACAAATTTAAGAAGATTTTGTTCACGTGTATGGCATAACAGATGAATTCTTCCTCCTCCACCATGAATGAAGAACCTGATAATCTCTCAGTAGTTAACCAGCTATGGGATCTAGCAGCAGATACATTAAATAGAAGAGCCAAAGTCCAGGATCAGACATGTCTGCCTGTTCTTATTTGTTTATGGACCATCCCAACCCCCCTGTTGTCCATTCCACTTTGCTCACTCTTTAGTACTTAGCAGAATGCCATGCCAACAGAGAAAAGATGAAAGGAAAACATATGATGTTAAGCTTGCAAAATGTTATATAGAAGACTACAACTCCAGGAGAAACAAAACTGCTGGCTTCTGAAATTTATGACATTCTTTGGTTTTCCAAATATGGCAGATGGTAAATTCACACATAAGGAAATCTCAGTTTTTTCTGGGAACTACAAACAAACGTGCCAAAACAGTGGTTTTGTACATAGATGGTCTTGATGATATGTCTCAGAGAAATCTCTGTGAAGAGACTTTGTTAAGAATTAAAAGTGTACATGGGAAGATGGAGAGGAGAAGGGAGTTGGGGGAAATTGTAGTGGGAGACGAGCCATGAGAGACTATGGACTCTAAAAAACAATCTGAGGGTTTTGAAGGGGTGGGACATGGGAGGTTGGGTGAGCCTGGTGGTGGGTATTATGGAGGGCACATATTGCATGGAACACTGGGTGTGGTACATAAACAATGAATTCTGGTACACTGAAAAGAAATTTAAAAAATAGCTGGAGGAGTCAAGATGGCGGAGAAGTAGCAGGCTGAGACTACTTCAGGTAGTGGGAGATCAGCTAGATAGCTTATCTAAAGATTGCAAACACCTACAAATCCAAC
>NW_019159659.1:0-1268 GCF_002288905.1 Enhydra lutris kenyoni | reverse complement strand
GAGACCATCCTAGGTATACAGTCCAGAGAGAAAAGCCTCTGCTCCTGCCTCCCAGGAACCCGAATTTCAAATCCTGAGGAGCTGCTTTCAGGGACTGCACATCAGGCCTGCCATAACCTCGCCACTAATTCTTCCCCGCGTTGCTGTCTGAAGACTTCGTTCCCAAAGCCTTGACCACATGCCCTCCAGGATTCGATCCCCAGAACCACACCGCATCATTGGGCCTGCTCTCCCGAGGAAACTCTGCCCGTTTCAGTTGCCCAAACCGTCCAGAATGGGAGAAACCTGCAAGGCACCTGAACCCACCCCAATTTCATAGGCCGCTCTGGAAAAAAAGGCGCAGTATGAGACACCGTCAGCACCTACCTCCAGGAAGACACACACGTCAATGGGCCTGAGTCCGAAGATTCAACCTGACATGACCCTAGGACCTCATCCAAAACCTAGCTTAGGTTTTCAGGCCTCTGTCCCTCCGGCCTGTTCTGGAAAACCAACATATGGCCCAACGTGTGGTCCCTGAGCCATACAATAGAACCCCTCTGCTCCCGAAAAGGAAACATTGTTCTTGGGAACGGGGTCCCACCCACAGGCTAGGAGGTTCCTGCATGGCCCCAGAGCTACCGCCACATTCTAAGGTCTCCCTGGACACCAAGCAGCATTGTGACCCGTCTGACTGAGAACCTCCGTCAACTCAGATCCCTTGGAACTGCGAAGCAGAGCCACTATATCAAAGCTACCCTGTTCCTAGGCTTCAGTAGTAATGGCGGTGGAGTTTCCAGGCATCCATTCGGAGAGCTCTGCTATCGAATCTTTCCATATGGGGACCCTGGAGCCCTTTAACTGGACTTCCCCTTCCCCTGTCCCGCTGAAGGACACCTTGATGTTTGGAGCAGATAACAAGCTCCAGCTTGGAATGCAGCCAAGGTTTCTTGAGGCCGCACGAGCATTCGTTGGTCATTATGGATACAAATTCCAGCGTGAGAAGACATCTCACACTCGAACGTCCTCACGTCTTGAGATCTCGAATCAGAATCTGCACATTGGAACTGTTATGGCCTCGGCTCTGAACATAAGCATAGTTTTGTTTTCAGACTTCCATCCTCACACACCTTGCCAGCAGGCCATCCATATTGGGAATTCTGGAAAAACAAAGATGCCTTCTGCCTGCCCACCGGAAGGAAGAAATGCCCTACGGGTTTGCCCTGAATCCCCAGAGAGGGTCCAGCAGCATGGCCCTCAAGGGCACCCTGATATCATATGCCGCCCTG
>NW_019159658.1:477-1268 GCF_002288905.1 Enhydra lutris kenyoni | reverse complement strand
GTGCGGAGGCCCTCCGTTGGCGAACGAATGTTTCTCTCATTCTGAGGCTTCTCCGGAGCGCCGAAGGCCCGATTGGCGCCGGGGCGTGCGGGGGAGCCGCGGCCCGGACCGAGGTTTCCCCAGGTGGAGGCCCCGACGCTCAGGAACCTGGCCACGGAAGGCTGAGGGAGCAGGCGAGGAGGGATCGTGTCCGGGGCTCTGGGCAGGCCCGGCCCCAGCGGACAGGGCCAGGTAGGGAATCCCCACAGGCTTTGGAGCAGGAGGCCTCGCGCCCGACGGAGCCTGACTCCCGGAGGAATTCCTGGCGGGGTTGGGACGCGAGGGCTCGCGATGCCGGGCCGGGCCCCGGGGGCTGCCCTGCAGACGAGCCGCACCCGAAGTGAGTTCGCCGGGCGTTTTCCGGCCAATTCTCACGAGCGTTCTGCCCAAACCGGGATCGGTTTGGGCAGAACGCTCGTGAGAATTGGCCGGTGTTGGGCCGCCCTGCGGACCACCCTGCTCCCCGGGGCCGAGGGCCCTTTCTCGCTCGGGGCCTGTCGCGGCCACCCAGAAAACGCTCCTAGAAGTCGCGGCCCGACCGGGGTTCCCGGCCCAGGGGAGGGTTGCCGGAACAGAGTTGAGGGACGGGATGGGGCCGGGCGTCCGCCTCCGCCTGTTCGAGCGGCTGGGGAGCCCTAGGATGCGGAGGACCTCCTTTGGCGAACGAAAGTTTCTCTCATTCTGAGGCTTCTCCGGAGCGCCGAAAGGCCCGATTGGCGCCGGGGCGTGCGGGGGAGCCGCGGCGCGGACCG
>NW_019159658.1:0-377 GCF_002288905.1 Enhydra lutris kenyoni | reverse complement strand
GTGCGGAGGCCCTCCGTTGGCGAACGAATGTTTCTCTCATTCTGAGGCTTCTCCGGAGCGCCGAAGGCCCGATTGGCGCCGGGGCGTGCGGGGGAGCCGCGGCCCGGACCGAGGTTTCCCCAGGTGGAGGCCCCGACGCTCAGGAACCTGGCCACGGAAGGCTGAGGGAGCAGGCGAGGAGGGATCGTGTCCGGGGCTCTGGGCAGGCCCGGCCCCAGCGGACAGGGCCAGGTAGGGAATCCCCACAGGCTTTGGAGCAGGAGGCCTCGCGCCCGACGGAGCCTGACTCCCGGAGGAATTCCTGGCGGGGTTGGGACGCGAGGGCTCGCGATGCCGGGCCGGGCCCCGGGGGCTGCCCTGCAGACGAGCCGCACCCG
>NW_019159657.1:0-1268 GCF_002288905.1 Enhydra lutris kenyoni | reverse complement strand
TAGGGTGCCTGGGTGGCTCAGTGGGTTGGGCCTCTGCCTTCAGCTCGGGTCATGATCCCAGGGTCCTGGGATCGAGTCCCGCATTGGGCTCTCTGCTCAGCAGGGAGCCTACTTTCATTCCTCTCTCTCTGCCTGCCTCTCTGCCTACTTGTGATCTCTCTCTCTGTCAAAGACAATTATCATATGATCTCACTGATATGTGGAATTTAAGAAACAAGGCAGAAGACCATAGGAAAAGAAAAGAAAAGATGAAACAAGACGAAACCAGAGAGGGAGACAAATAATAAGAGATTCTTAATTTTAGGAAACAAACTGAGGGTTGCTGGAAGGGTTGGGGGATGGGGTAACCGGGTGATGGGCATTAAGGAGGGCATGTGATGTAATGAGCACTGGGTATTATGTAAGACTGGTGAATCACAGACCTGTACCTCTGAAACAAATAATACATTATATTAATTAATTGAATTTAAATTTTAAAAATAAAAATTTTTAAGAAATTAAAAAAAAAACATTCTAACATTGGAAGTATGACCTTTCCCCTTTGATTTTCTTTTTCAAGATTGTTTCGGCTATCTTGTGGTCCCTGAAAATTCCATATGACTGTTACGATTAGCTTGTGTATTTCTTCCCAAAGGCCTTTGTGAAATTTCTTCGGAACACATTGAATCTCCACATTGCATTGTGTACTGTTGCCATCTTACCATTATATGTCTTTCATCACCATGGGGAGTCCTCAGATTGATGGAGGTTTTCGTTACTTTCTCAGCAATGTTTTGTACTTTCCATTGTATAAGACTTGCACATTGATTACCTCTATTCCTAAGTATTTTGTCAATGTTGGTGTTCCCTAAAATGGAATTGTTTTCTTAAATTCCTTTTTGGATGATTCATTGCTTATGTATACAAATAAGAGATTATTTTGTATTGATATTTTGTCCCGTAACTTTATAGAATTAGGGTATAAATTACAAAGATTGGTGGGTCGTGCACAGAGCATTAATGTTCCGGTCAGTGATTGCCTTGGGGTCCATCTCCCAGGTCTTGCTGGCATCTGGGAGTGGTTATTACTGGAGGGGTCATTTTGGTGCCAGCCGGGTCTTTGACTTAAGAGATGAGCCTGAGACACATAGATCAATGGAACAGAATAGAGAGCCCAGAAATAGACCCTCAACTCTATGGTCAACTAATCTTTGACAAAGCAGGAAAGAATATCCAATGGAAAAAAGACAGCCTCTTCAACAAATGGTGTTGGGAAAATTGGACAGCCA
>NW_019159656.1:0-1081 GCF_002288905.1 Enhydra lutris kenyoni | reverse complement strand
GTGAACCTCAGCCTTGGTAGCTTTTAGCTCTGCCCTAACATTGTGAACATCCTGTCTGGTCGCTTTCAGCTCGGCCCTAATCAATTCTGTTTGGTCATCCATGGCTTTCTCCAATCTAGCTATTGCCTGGATAATTGTTAGCCTGAATTCTCTTTCTGACATATTGTCTATGTTGATAGCCGTTAGCTCTGTTGCAGAAGGTCCATCCTTTGTATTTTTCTTCTGTTGGGCATTCCTCCTCCTAATCATTTTGGTGTAATTACTGAACAGATGTAGCTGGTTGTATCGACCATGGTGCAGTCTGGGTGCACCCTGGAACAATTCTGAGCTATCAGGATTCCCCACCCAAATGAGAGAAAAAAGAAAGGAAAAAGAAAGAAAAAAAGAGAGAGAGAGAGAGACAGGAAAGAAAGGGAAGATGAAAGAGAAGGTTAAGCCCAAATGGGCCCCAAGGTAAGATTTATGAGGTATACAAACATAAACAGACAAACAAAAAGACTTATAAAAGCATATAACAAGAGAAAAAAATGTACATATGCAAATAAAGGAAGAACCTTGTCGAAAAGAACCCCAAGTGTAAGATTTATATACTATCAGGACAAACACAAAAACACAGAAACACTGGTGGAAGAAAAAGATGGGAGAGTGGTAATAAATTCTCAGTGTGGATGAGGAAGGTTGTTTTGATTCTTCCTGGATGTATCTTGATATATTTGTTAAAGGACTCAACTTTCCTAGGCTAAAGGGGGATTAAAAATTGGTTTACCTATAGGGGTAGTATTGATTGGAGAAAGGGGATTACTTTGAAGTTTAACTAAATATGAATATTAGAAAATAAAAATAAAAAAGTAGTAAACTAGACTAAACTAAACTAAAATTTAAAAAAATTCAAAAAATAGAAATGCAAAAGAAAAACACAGGTATATGTATCAAAAAGTTCAGGTTAGAAGGTTATTATGGAATTTGATGTACTGGACAGCTTGCTGTGATGGTAAATAAGTTAAAAAATTATCTATAAAAAATGAGTCAGAATAGTGGGAACAAATTAAAAATAAAAGTTTTCCTATGAAGTAGTGGTGGT
>NW_019159655.1:646-1269 GCF_002288905.1 Enhydra lutris kenyoni | reverse complement strand
GAGCAACGGAGCACAAAATCGGGACTTTTAAAAGTCAGTTCTGCTGAGGGACATCGCTCCAGAGGCTTAACCGGGGTGAAGCCCACGCAGGGTCAGCGTGGCCTCAGGTCCCGCAGGGTCACAGAAGGATCGGGGGTGTCTGAGTGTCGCAGAGCTTACAGGTATTAGAACGGGGAAGCCGGCCACAGAGACAGAGCCGAGGAGTGAGCTCTAAGCTCGGGGTTACCTTGAACCGGTCGCAGGCTTGGTCAGCTCGGAGCGCGGCCGGAGGCAGGGTGACGTGAGTAATTGGGCGCTGTTCTCTGAGGGCGCACTGAGGAGTGGAGCCCCGGGCTCTCGGCTCCTCCGGGCCAGAGACCGGGAAGCCGCCATCTTCATTCCCGCCCTCCGGAACTCTACAGAAAGCGCTCAGGGAACAAAAGCTCCCAAAAGCAAACCCGAGCGGATTACTCAGCCCGGCCCCAGGTAAGGGCGGTGCAACTCCGCCTGGGGCAAAGACACTTGAGAATCACTACAACAGGCCCCTCCCCCAGAAGATCAACAAGAAACCCAGCCAGGACCAAGTTCACCTACCAAGGAGTGCAGTTTCAATACCAAGGGGAGCAGCAGAATTCCAGAGGAGG
>NW_019159655.1:0-546 GCF_002288905.1 Enhydra lutris kenyoni | reverse complement strand
GAGCAACGGAGCACAAAATCGGGACTTTTAAAAGTCAGTTCTGCTGAGGGACATCGCTCCAGAGGCTTAACCGGGGTGAAGCCCACGCAGGGTCAGCGTGGCCTCAGGTCCCGCAGGGTCACAGAAGGATCGGGGGTGTCTGAGTGTCGCAGAGCTTACAGGTATTAGAACGGGGAAGCCGGCCACAGAGACAGAGCCGAGGAGTGAGCTCTAAGCTCGGGGTTACCTTGAACCGGTCGCAGGCTTGGTCAGCTCGGAGCGCGGCCGGAGGCAGGGTGACGTGAGTAATTGGGCGCTGTTCTCTGAGGGCGCACTGAGGAGTGGAGCCCCGGGCTCTCGGCTCCTCCGGGCCAGAGACCGGGAAGCCGCCATCTTCATTCCCGCCCTCCGGAACTCTACAGAAAGCGCTCAGGGAACAAAAGCTCCCAAAAGCAAACCCGAGCGGATTACTCAGCCCGGCCCCAGGTAAGGGCGGTGCAACTCCGCCTGGGGCAAAGACACTTGAGAATCACTACAACAGGCCCCTCCCCCAGAAGATCAACAAGA
>NW_019159654.1:0-1270 GCF_002288905.1 Enhydra lutris kenyoni | reverse complement strand
TAGTATGTTCTTATAATTGTCTGTATTTCTTTGGTGTTAGTTGTGATCTCTCCTCTTTCATTCATGGTTTTATTTATTTGGATCCTTTCTCTTTTCTTTTTGTTAAGTCTGGCCAGGGGTTTATTGATCTTATTAATTCTTTCAAAGAACCAGCTCCTAGTTTTGTTGATTTGTTCTATTGTTTTTTTGGTTTCTATTTCATTGATTTCTGCTCTGATCTTTATGATTTCTCTTCTCCTGCTGTGTTTAGGGTTTCTTTCTTGTTCTCTCTCCAGCCCCTTTAGGTGTAGGTTTAGGTTTTGTACCTGATACCTTTCTTGTTTCTTGAGAAAGGCTTGTACCACTATATATTTTCCTCTCAGGACTGCCTTTGTTGTGTCCCACAGATTTTGAACCATTGTGTTTTCATTATCATTTATTTCCATGAATTTTTTCAATTCTTCTTTAATTTCCTAGTTGACCCATTCATTCTTTAGAAGGATGATGTTTAGTCTCCATGTATAAGGGTTCTTTCCAAATTTCCTCTTGTGATTGAGTTCTAGCTTCAGAGCAATGTGGTCTGAAAATATGCAGGGAATGATCCCAATATTTTGATTCTGGTTGAGACCTGATTTAGGACCGAGGATGCGATCTATTCTGGAGAGTGTTCCATGTGCACTAGAGAAGAATGTGTATTCTGTTGCTTTGGGATGAAATGTTCTGAATATATCTGTGATGTCCATCTGGTCCAGTGTGTCATTTAAGGCCTTTATTTCCTTGTTGATCTTTTGCTTGGATGATCTGTCCATTTCAGTGAGGGGAGTGTTTAAGTCCCCTACTATTATTGTATTGTTGTTGATGTGTTTCTTTGATTTTGTTATTAATTGGTTCATATATTGGCTGCTCCCACGTTAGGGGCATAGATATTTAAAATTGTTAGATCTTCTTGTTGGACAGATCCTTTGAGGATGATATAGTGTCCTTCCTCATCTCTTATTATAGTCTTTGGCTTAAAATCTAATTGTTCTGATATAAGGATTGCCAATCCTGCTTTCTTCTGATGTCCATTAGCATGATAAATCCTTTTTCACCCCCTCACTTTAAATCTGGAGGTGTCTTCGGGTCTAAAATGAGTTTCTTGTAGGCAGCATATAGATGGGTTTTATTCTTTTATCCATTCTGATACCCTGTGTCTTTTGATTGGGGCATTTAGCCCATTAACATTCAGGGTAACTATTGAGAGATATGAATTTAGTGCCATTGTATGGCCTGTAAGGTGACTGTTATTGTA
>NW_019159653.1:0-1270 GCF_002288905.1 Enhydra lutris kenyoni | reverse complement strand
TTTTATGATATTGAGGTATGCTCCCTCTATCCCTACATTCTGAAGAGTTTTTTTAAAGATTTTATTTATTTATTTGACAGAGAGAGATCACAAGTAAGCAGAGAGGCAGGCAGAGAGAGAGGGAAGCAGGCTCCCCGCTGAGCAGAGAGCCCAACATGGGGCTCAATCCCAGGACCCTGAGATCATGACCTGAGCTGAAGGCAGAGGCTTAACCCACTGAGCCACCCAGGCACCCTCTGAAGAGTTTTAATCAAGAAAAGATGCTATGCTTTGTCAAATGCTTTTTCTGCATCTATTGAGAGGATCATATGGTTATTTACTATCTTTAATGAGGTAGTGCATTACATTGATTGATTGCGGATATTGAACCACCCTTGCAACTCAGGAATAAATCCCACTTGGTCAGGATGAATAATCCTTTTAATGTCCTGTTGGATCTACTGGTTAGTATTTTGGTGAGAATTTTGGCATCCATGTTCAACAGGTATTTTGGTCTGTAATTCTCCTTTTTGGTAGGGTCTTTGTCTGGTTTTGGGATCAAGGTATTTCTGGCCTCATAGAAAGAGTTTGGAAGTTTTCCTTCCATTTCAAGTTTTTCTTCCATTTCTATTTTTTGAAGCAGCTTCAGAAGAATAGGTATTAATTCTATTTTAAATGTTTGGAAGAATTCCCCTGGGAAGCCATCTAGCCCTGGGCTCTTGTTTGTTGGGAGATTTTTGATTACTCCTTCAATTTCCTTGCTGGTTATCTATTTCTTCCTGTTTCACTTTTCATAGTTTATATGTCTCTAGGAGTGCATCCATTTCTTCCAGATTGCCTAATTTGTTGGCATATAATTACTCATAATATGTTCTTATAATTATTCTTTGATGTTGTGATCTCTCTTCTTTCATTCATGATTTTTTTTTAACATACATGGGTTCTTTCTCTTTTCTTTTTGATAGATCTGACCAAGGGTTTATCAATCTTACTATTTTTTTTTTTCAAAAGAATGAGCTCTTATTTTCGTTGATCTGTTCTACTGTTCTTTTGGTTTCTATTTCATTGACTTCTACTGTAATCTTAATTACATAAGCTTGAGCATCAGCTGGGAGTACCAACTTACCATACCCATATCACTGCAGCCTCTACCCATTCATGGGAAGGGCAATTAAAAGAAGCTAACACTAGATATCCCTCTCTTTCTGAAGCAAGAATGCAGAGTTCTTGCTGACAGGACTCCCGGGTGTAAGCAATGGAGATTTCCCTTCACCCAGGCCCACAGTTGTTT
>NW_019159652.1:0-1270 GCF_002288905.1 Enhydra lutris kenyoni | reverse complement strand
CATGTAGCAACCCTATCATTCTGAGGCCATCCTGGATATAGAGTCCAGACAGAAAAGCCTCTGCTTGCTCCCAGGCATCCGAATTTCAAATCCTGAGGAGCTGCTTTTAGGGTCTGCAGATCGGGTCTGCCATAACTTCGCTCCTAATTCTTCCCCGAGTTGGTGTCTGAAGACTTGGTTCCCAAAGCCTTGACCATATGCCCTCCAGGATGGGACCTCCAGAACCAAACAGCATCACTGGGCCTGCTCTCCCGAGGGAACTCTGCACATCTCAGTTGCCCAAACCTTCCAGAATGGGAGAAACCTTCAAGGCAACTGAACCCACACCAATTTCTTAGGCTGCTCTGGAAAAAATGCGCAGTCTGACTGACACACCTTCAGCACCTACCTGCAGGAAGAAACACACATCAATGGACCTGAGTCTGAAGATTGAACCTACATGCCCCGAGAACGTCATCCAATACCTACCTTAGGTTTCCAGGCCTCTGTCCCTCAGGCCTGTTCTGGAAAACCAACTTATGGCCAATCGTGTGGCCCCTAGCCATACAATAGAATCCCTCTGGTCTCGAGAAGGAAACCTTGCTCTTGAGAACGGGGTCCCAAGCAGAGGCTAGGAGGTTCCTGCATGGCCTGGAGCTACCGCCAATATCTAAGGTCTCCCTGGACACCAAGCAGCATTGGGACCCGTCAGAATGAGAACCTCCGTCAACACAGATCCCTTGGAACTTCGAACCAGAGGCAGCGGATCAAAGTTGCCCTGTTCCTAGGCTTCAGTGGTAACGGAGGTGGATTTTCCAGGCATCCATTCAGAGAGCTCTGCTACGAATTTTTCCATGTGGGAGACCTCTAAGCTGACTTCCCCTGTCCCACAGAAGGACACCATGTGGTTTGGAGCAGCTCACAAGCTCCAGCTTGGATAAGCCTCCAAGGCTTCTTGAGGCCACCCGAGCATTCGTTGGCCATCATGGATACGAATTCCAGTGTGAGTAGACATTCACCCTCGCCCTTCCTCAGGTGCTGGAGATCTTTAAACAGCTGCTGCACATTGGAACTGTCATGCCCTCGGCACTGAACATAACCATAGATTGTGTTTTCAGATTTCGATCCTCACAAGCGTTGCCAGAAGCCCTCCACCTTGGGAATTCTGGAGTCACAAAGCTGCCTTCTACCCTGCCAACAGAAAGAAGAAATGTCCTACAGGTCTGCCCAAAACCCCCAATGAGCGTCCAACCACACGGCCCTCAAGGGCACCCTGATATCATAGGTCGCC
>NW_019159651.1:780-1270 GCF_002288905.1 Enhydra lutris kenyoni | reverse complement strand
GCCCAATAGTTCATTTTTGCCCTTGCTTCCCTTGCCTTTGGCGATGTTCCTAGGAAGACGTTGCTACGGCTGAGGTCGAAGAGGTTGCTGCATGTATTCTCCTCAAGGATTTTGATGGATTCCTTTCTCAAATTGAGGTCCTTCAGGGGCACCTGGGTGGCTCAGTGAGTTAAAGCCTCTGCCTTTGGCTCGGGTCATGATCCCAGGGTCCTGGGATCAAGCCCCACGTTGGGCTCTCTGCTCCGCAGGGAGCCTGCTTCCTCCCCTCTCTCTCTCTGCCTGCCTCTCTGCCTACTTGTGATCTCTCTCTCTCTGTGTCAAATAAATAAAATCTTTAAAAAAAAAATTGAGGTCCTTCATCCATTTTGAGTCTATTTTCGTGTGTGGTGTAAGGAAATGGTACAATTTCATTTTTCTACATGTGGCCGTCCAATTTTCCCAATACCATTGATTGAAGAGGCTGTCTTTTTTCCATTGGACATTCTTTCCT
>NW_019159651.1:0-680 GCF_002288905.1 Enhydra lutris kenyoni | reverse complement strand
TTGATCCCAGGACCCTGGGATCAAGCCCCACGTTGGGCTCTCTGCTCCGCAGGGAGCCTGCTTCCTCCCCTCTCTCTCTCTGCCTGCCTCTCTGCCTACTTGTGATCTCTCTCTCTCTGTGTCAAATAAATAAAATCTTTAAAAAAAAAATTGAGGTCCTTCATCCATTTTGAGTCTATTTTCGTGTGTGGTGTAAGGAAATGGTACAATTTCATTTTTCTACATGTGGCCGTCCAATTTTCCCAATACCATTGATTGAAGAGGCTGTCTTTTTTCCATTGGACATTCTTTCCTGCTTTGTTGAAGATTAGTTGACCACAGAGTTGAGGGTCTATTTCTGGGCTCTCCATTCTGTTCCATTGATCTGTGTGTCTGTTTTTGTGTCAGTACCATGCTGTCTTGATGATGACAGCTTTGTAATAGAGCTTGAAGTCCGGAATTGTGATGCCACCAACTTTGGTTTTCTTTTTCAATATTCCTTTGGCTCTTTGAGGTCTTTTCTGGTTCCATATAAATTTTGGGATTATTTGTTCCATTTCTTTGAAAAAAATGGGTGGGATTTTGATGGGGAATGCATTAAATGTGTAGATTGCTTTAGGTATCATAGACATTTTCACAATATTTGTTCTTCCAATCCAGGAGCATGGAACATTTTTCCATTTCTTTGTGTCTTCCTCAAT
>NW_019159650.1:0-1270 GCF_002288905.1 Enhydra lutris kenyoni | reverse complement strand
CCAAGGAATGCATGCAGCTCTCTCCTGCTCTCCGGGTACACCTCCTTTGGAAAAGACAACCTTTCCTATTGGAACCAAGAGCAATTGTGCATTGCAGCTAAGGTTTCCCCTTCGGGAGAGTTTGGGAACCAGGAGAAGACTGGGCACCCGACCTGGGAGACAGGTGAGGGTTATGCTAGGGCTAGGGTTATGTCTTGGGGACGAGGTAGGAGGGATCTGGCAATACAGATATGGGTTCATCCAACGGCTGAGGGAGGGCGGGATTCAGGAGGCTCCTGAGGCCCTGAGTTTTTGGCCTGGCCGGGCAAAGAGGGCGGGAATGGCCTCTAGGGATCATGCTGGTTTCTCTGTCTCAGAAGGTATTGAATAGCCAGAGAGAGGTTGAGTCTTTCCGACAATCTGATGCTCCCCTCCATGGGAGGTATTGGGTGTCAGGCCTCTTGGTCCAGAGCCTGAACACCCAAGCTGGGGTTACGGTGTGGCTCTCAGAGAATGGCAGACCTGATTAGTCAGGGCCGAGTCGGGCTCACCGCAGGGTTCAGTTGACGGCTTAGCTCCGGAAGCCCAACAGGCTCCGGGATTGTGGTGTGGGTCTCCACGGCAGGTGTGGGTGGCTGTACGGGGCTGGCAGGTTTCTCCCGCCTCGAGGGTCCTGCCCAGGGCCAAATGGCACACTTTCCTCCTGGGTGGCACCCTGAGACCTTCGTTGTGAAGGAGACCCCAAACGGGAGGGCTCCCGGGCCTGGCCACCGGGGACGGGAATCTGAAGAAGCACCCTAGGGTTAGGGTTAGGCCGTCGGGCATGGCAGGCCCGAAATGCCCACGCTGAGGTGGCCTCTCCCCAGGGCTGAGTGGAGGGCTTGTGCCTGCATGATTGTCAGAGTCCTGCTTCGTGGTCCTGCTGGGCGCCCAACGTGGTTGGGGCCCAAGGAATGCATGCAGCTTTCTCCTGCTCTCCGGGTACACCTCCTTTGGAAAGGACAACCTTTCCTATTGGAACCAAGAGCAATTGTGCATTGCACCTCAGGGTTCCCCCTTCGGGAGTGTTTGGGAACCAGGAGAAGTCTGGGCACCCCACCTGGGAGACAGGTGAGGGTTATTCTTGGGGTAGGGTTATGTCTTGGTGACCAGGTAGGAGGGATCTGGCAATACAGATATGGGTTCCAACAAGGTCTGAGGTAGTGCGGGATTCAGGAGGCTCCTGAGGCCCTGAGTTTTTAGCATGGCCATGCAAAGAGGGTGGGAATGGCCTCAGGGGACCATGCCGGTT
>NW_019159649.1:0-1270 GCF_002288905.1 Enhydra lutris kenyoni | reverse complement strand
TTTTTTTTTTTTGAGACTTTCCTAAACTATTTCATAAGCTATAGTCTTATTTTATAAGACTATTCCTTGCCACGTGTGATCACTGAAGTCTCTGCATTAAGCTAATGTTTTTTGTTTTGTTTTGTTTTTAAACAATTTTATTTTTAATATTTTAATATTTTAATTTTTATTAAATTTTATTTATTTATTTGACAGACAGAGATCACAAGTAGGCGGAGAGGCAGGCAGAGAGAGAGAGGAGGAAGCAGGCTCCCTACTTGAGCAGAGACCCCGATGCGGGGCTTGATCCCAGGATTCTGAGATCATGAGCTGAGCTGAAGGCAGAGGCTTTAACCCACTGAGCCACCCAGGCGCCCCTTAAGCTAATGTTTTAAGAGAGTTCCTTGAGTGCCAAGAGGTCTCCCAGTCTTTGCAGATTGGGTCAGTTCTGGGATAATCTTTCAAAATTTAGCTAGGCTTGTTCTAAGTCTAGGAATAATCCTGAGGTTAAACTTTAAGGTCTTCTTAGGTATTTTTTGAGCATGCATCTTGCCTGGATGTGAATGTAGCTTTAAATTCCCTCATATGCTTTTCAGTGTGTTAATTCCTCACAAAGAGTCTCCCCCCGAGCCTCTCCTCCAGACCTTAAGTAGTTTACTATATGTCCCTGCCTCTAAACCCATGCCCCAGGAATCTGTAGGTCTATAGTTACCTTGCAGCTTTGATGAGCGGAGCTTGCCTCTTCTCCTGCCCAAGTTCCAGTATGGGCCAAACAGAGACAAACACATTGCATCAGTCCTTCAGATATCTTTCAGACAGGTTAGAACAAACATACCCAATAATTTACAAATAAGTTCTGCTTTGAGGTTTCAGGTATAGAGTTGAGAATCAAAAGACCTCCGCATGAAGGCCAAAATCGCTGCAATACCAGGCACTCCCTACCTCCTCAGGCAATAGTGAGTAAAAATGCCGTAAAATTACTTTGTTACCCTTCCCAAGATGGCTTTTCCTTTTTATTCTTTTCTTTACTTTTCTTTTTTTGATAGTATTGGCTAGGTAGCTATAAGTCTTTGTTTTCCACAGTTCTGGTAAGGTTAGTTCAAATATTTCTGCCTTTTTTCTCTTCCCAGCCCCCTTTCTTTCTTTTTTCAATATTATTGTCAGGGAATAAAAGTTTGAAAATTCCTAGTCTACCATTTGCTAATATCATTTGAGAAGTCTGCAGCTCTATTATCTATCTCTCTATCTATTTACCTAAAAGAGAAAGAGATAGAAAGAGAGAGAGAGAGAG
>NW_019159648.1:0-1271 GCF_002288905.1 Enhydra lutris kenyoni | reverse complement strand
GTCCTTCATGGGTCCCTGAGTGTCTGGCTATGTCCCCTGACTGCTCATAGGGGCGCTCTTCTCTTTCCCTGGAGGTGAATCCTGAGTCTCTGTGGGCAGAGTCAGACTGCCTGTGGATGGCTGTTTGTCCTGGATGGGACCCTGTGTGTCTGGATATGTCTCCTGACTGCTCATGGTGGCGCCCTTGTCTTTCCCTGGTGATGGATCCTGAGTCTCTGTGGGCAGAATCAGACTGCCTGTGGATGGCTGTTTGTCCTGGATGGGACCCTGGGTGTCTGGATGTGTCCTCTGTGTGCTCACAGGGGCGCCCTTGTCTTTCCCTGGTGGTGGACTCTGAGTCTCGATGGGCAAAGTCTGACTGCCCATGGATGGCTGTCTTCTCTTGATGGCTCCCTGAGTGTCTTGGTATGTGTTCTGATTGGTCTTGGGGGCGCCCTTGCCTTTCCCTGGTGGTGGATCCCGAGTCTTGGTGGGTTGAGTCAGACTGCCTACGGGTGCCTGTCTGCCCTTGATAGGAATCTGACTGTCTGGATCTGTCAGCTGACTGTCCATGGGTAGACCCATGTTGGTTTCTGGAGCTGGACCCAGAATTTTCATAGGTCATTGCGAATTCTCTACCTGAATCTTCTGAATGTCCTTTGCTGCTGCTGGCCAGGCTCATGCTGGGTCCCTGATGTCTGCTTGCTCTGGATCCAGAGTACAGTTGTCCATGTTCAGTGCCTGAATGTCTGGACCTGTCTGCAGACTGCTCACGCTGTGATTCTGGTCTTCCTCTTGTGCGCGATGTTGACTGTCCATGGTAGGAGTCACTGTGTCCCCGAGAGGATGGCTCTCCACCATGAGACCCTGACTGTCTAGAGGTATCTATAGAGTGTCCATGACTAGATCCTTGTCTCCTTCTACTACCGTTGTCTGAGCGTCCATGGCCAGACTCAGACTGCCCATGATTGTTTCTCTGCCCTCGATGAGACTCAGAGCGTCTAGAGCGGTCTTGTGCATGGCCATGTTGGGTTCCTGAGCCTGATCCAAACTGACTCTGCGAATCTTCAGTGTGCCCTTCGCTGTCACTGTCCTGACTGACACTGGACCCTCGGTTTCTCAGTGGCCTGAATTCAGATGACGATTGTCCATGCCCAGACTGTGATTGCCTAGAGCCATATGTCCAAGTGGATGGTTGCTGGTGGCGGGATCCTGACTCAGAGTGCCCACCATCAGCTGCCTGACCCTCATGGGATCCTGCATGTCTAGAGCTGTCACGTGCCTGCTCATGG
>NW_019159647.1:0-1271 GCF_002288905.1 Enhydra lutris kenyoni | reverse complement strand
GGCCCAATCTACAGATGCTGAGGCGACTTCTGAGGATCTGAGGTGAAGCCGAGTGTCAGGAGGTCACTCAGCCTGGGGTTTGTGTCCATGAGGTGTGCCTAATGTGCGGGTGGCCTCATGGGGCTCCTGAGTTTTGTCCCGCTCTGGGATTTTTGCACAGTTCCAAATATTTTGGTCTGTTCTGAGGGATAGGTGGTGTCCAGTTTTATGGCTCAGGGGCCCCCCATATGGAGGTATTTGAGAGTAAAGTTCCAGGTATGGATGCTTGAAAACCCAAACTACTATAAGGGTTAGGTCCTAGAGGCATGGCAGTCCTTATATTCTGGCTCTGGGGTGAGCTTCTCATAGTGCTGTGTTGAAAATGGGGTCAGGCTATGGATCACAATGGATTTTTGTGTCCAGGACGGCCTGCAAAAGTGGGCATGGCCTCAGGGTTTACTCAGTTTTCTTCCAACTCTGGGGGTTTTACATAGCTCAAAAAGGCAAGGTTTTCTCCCGGGGAGAAGGATCAGTTCTGTTTTGTGGCTCAGGCTTCCCCCTTGTGGAGTGATTCGAGTGGAGGGCTCTGGTTAACAATGGTTTGGATTAAGGCCTAGGGGCATGGCAGATACGATCTGCTGGCTCTATGACAGCTTTCCCAGTACCTGATTGGAAGACGGGAGTCAGGTTGTGTCAGACTGCATATTAGTATCCAGGGTGGAGTATGAAAGTGGGGTGACATCGGGGGCTGTGCAGGTTTCCCCTGATCTAGGGGTTTTGTGCAGCTCCATAGGGCAGGGTTTCCTTCTGGAAGACACTGAGAGTCTTGCCGTGTGGCTCCAGATTCCCTAATCTGGAGACCTGGCATTCCAGATCTCAAGGGATGGAATTCTGATGTTGCAAGTTCCCTTTATGGTTAGGGTGTAGGGCATGGATCCCTGATCTGCAGAAGCTGAGGCGAGGTCCGCATATTCTGCAATTAGGCTGAGTGTCAGCCATTCAGTCAGACCAAACAAGAATATGTGTCCACTAGGGCTGCCGAAAGAGTTTGTGGCCTCCTGGGGTCAAGGAGTTTTCTCCCGCTCTGGGGGATTTGTGAAGCCCCACAAAGTAATGACTTCATTCTGGGGAAGATGTGGAGTCCTGTTATATGGCACAGATGACCCCATATAGAGAGATTCTAGAGCAGGACTCTGGGTATGGATGCCTGAAAACCCAACCTAGGGGTAGCATTAGTGACTAGGGGCATGGCAGGTCCAATCTGCTGCCTCTGGCTCCAGCTACGTGAGTGG
>NW_019159646.1:0-1272 GCF_002288905.1 Enhydra lutris kenyoni | reverse complement strand
ATATGAGACACTAAGAGTCAGAATTTCTGAAGTTCTGAGACTTTCTGTAAGACCTGTGACATCATGGATACTCAACTTCCTCTTTAAGGTAACCATTGACCTATGTTCCACATAAGGTGGTTTTCAGTATCACATGGGATAGATAATACATACAAAAGTCCACTGTGAATGATCAAATAATATAAGTCTTATTATTATCATTGATCATGTGATCTTGTATCCTAATTCTTGGAGCGCTCCAAGTCCAATCTACCAAGGATATCTTTACTTTTTTAAAAGATTTTTATTTATTCATGGACAGAGAGAGATCACAAGTAGGCAGAGAAGCAGGCACAGGAAGGGGGAAGCAGGCTCCCTGCTGAGCAGAGAGCCCGATGCTGGACTTGATCCCAGGACCCTGAGATGATGACCTGAGCTGAAGGCAGAGGCTTAACCCACTGAGCCACCTAGGTGTCCCTACCAAGGATATCTTTAAAGGACACTCTATTCAGCCTCTTATAAGATCTCTTGCTTCTTCTTCATCACCTCTGGTTTCCCAGGGTAGAGAACTTAATAGAAGTAGGGGAGGCAAGAAAGGTGCTTTCTCTTCTGTACAGGTGAGTAAACATTACCTTCTTTCCTATACCGCTCTTTTAAGCAGAGTCTATGTATTTCTAGGGCCTCAGGGAAGCCTGGAATTGACATGGGATGGAATTGACATGGGATGGAAACTGACATGACCTTGGGGATGGGGTAGGTGGGGGGCTACCTTTGTCAGACCAGCCAGGGTCACATATGTTTGTTCTGGTCCTTCTTGGAGTTTTATACCTCCTGTCTCCCACAGCCCCTAGGCTGGCGTCATGATACCATCCACTTTCATCAACTATTATGTCCAGACCGTTTCTGTGGGGTGTGTAACAACACGACTGCTGAGGCGAATTGGCTGCTGTTCCCAGAGGCCCTGGAAGATGCTACTCCTTCTCTGATCCCCTTGGTTTTACAGCTCCTGTGACTCACTCATCATTCACTTAGTCTCCTGACTTCACTACAGTTGCTCCAGGAGACCTAATACCAGCCTCTTTGCCTGAGCCTTCCCCCCAATCCCCTCCACCTTCTCACCTAACCCAATGACCCTTTTAGCTGACTATTTCTTACACTCATCCTTGGGCACTCCCTGTCACTAGAGCCAAAAGCCCAGGATTCTTTATTCCCAGGGAACCATTCCATACCTCTACCCCTTCCTTTGACTTCTTTCCTACCATATGATGCTCAGACAACCAGAGGCCACTTTAC